>NC_063196.1:24116634-24134134 GCF_017589495.1 Alosa alosa
AGAGAGAGAGAGAGAGAGAGAGAGAGAGAGAGAGAGAAGATGGAAAGAAAAAGACATCAGAGACAACATATTGACAAACACACACAACATATTGACAAACACAGACAACAAAAGATGACAGATAAGCGTTGCTGCATATGTATGGTACATGTATGGTCTTCTGCTCTCACCTGCTTCTCATTGTACCAGATGGTGCATCCTCCATCCTCCTTCAGCCTGGTGTTGTAGCATCCTCTTCCTCGGTTCGCACACACGTGGTACCACACCTAGACACACACACACACAGGATGTATTCAGAGATACTGAATAGAACAAACAAAGTTGAAATGAATCTTCAAAGTAAAACTAAAACCTAAAATGTTGACGGATGGAACGCACCTTCTCCTTCTCCATGGCAACCAGAGAGATGGCCAACCCCATCCTGATGGCAAGAGAGCGGGAGAAGTTTATTACTACAAACAACACATCAGCATTACAGTCAACATACGCTGTATGGGGTGCTTCTTTCAAAAGGCACACACAGCCTCACACACACACACACACACACACACACACACACACACACACACAGCCTCACACACACACACACAGGGTCGCTGCCCAACTTGCTGTTCAAAGTCTCCCATGACCAACACACACACACACACACACACGGTCACTTTTGAAGAGGGAATCAGTGCTCACCTCTCAGCTCGACCCACTCTGCCAATGCGGTGAACGTAATTCTGTTTCTCATCAGGCAGGGTGACATTGATCACTAAACACACACACACACACACACACACACACACACACACACACACACACACAACACACACACACACACACACTGTAAGTGCTTCACACGCTACAGTTAAAAACAGTACAAGGCTGACATCTAGTGGTAGAAAAAAATCTCTAAATGTTATAAAGAAACTTCACACATGGCCGCCACTATCAAGAAATCATACAATTCAACCTGCGCGGTGACATCAAGCAAGACAGACCTATACTGTTGCATTCAATGCCAGTTTCTATTTCAACGTGTTTAGTTTATTTCAACCCTTAGTTTTGTCCCTTCTCTCTTACCGTAGGGCACACCGTGGATGTCGATGCCTCTAGCTGCCACATCTGTACAGATCAGGAACTTCACTTCCTGTTTCTATGGTGACATCACAGGATATAAAGGTAAAATCAAATCCACTGCAAGGTCACAGCATAGAGTCATGGATAAGTTTAAAGGTCACAGTCTGGGTGTGAGGGTTAAAAATGTGTGTTTTTTTTTTTTTTTTTACCTTGAATCGCTCCAGGTTGCTCTTGCGTTCATTTGGCTTGCGGTCACCATGGAGACAGACACAGGACAACTGGTGGCCTTTTTTATCTGGTCCTGTACAGAGAATGAAGGTAGAATGAGTGTGTGTGTGTGTGTGTGTGTGCTTGTGTGAGAGAAACAGTGTGTGTTTGTGAGACCCTCCTCACCTGTGAGTTTGTCTTTGTGTGAGAGAAATAGTGTGTTAGTGTTGTGAACCGATATCCATTTTAAGGGCGAATTACAATATGGATATCTAATGTGTTTATGTTGTGAACGAGGACCCTCCTTAAAGTAATGGCAATTAGAAATGTGTGGGGCCGATGCCATTAGGGAATGTGTGTGAGTGTCTGTGTATGTATTTGTGTAATGTATTTGGGTGCATGTGCATGTGTGTGTGTATGAGTGTGTGTGTGTGTGTGTGTGTGTGTGTATGTGCTCTGTGTCTCCTCACCTCCCCCCTGTTGGACAAAGTACTGTTCCATGTTGTCGCAGTCGATCTTGGTCCTGCAGAAGATGATGGCCTGGTCCATCTTGTGCTCCTTGATGGCACGGATTGTGTATTCCCCCTTCAGGATCTTAATGGCCTCTGAATACATCTCTACACACACACACGCACAGACACAAACACACAGGGCCACAAAACACACTCATCAGAAACTCGTCATTAGGACTGCATGTCAGTATCTCAACACAGGCCTGTCCTCAGTCATTCCTGAGCACAGTTCTCCTGCAAGCCCGGCCCAGCTCACACACTCTATCTGTGTGCTACTGTGTGCACAGGAAGTGGTACTGTAAACCCCCTAAAAGAAGAGCTTTTTGGCTTTGTTATTCCTTGGTGAATGAAGCTAAGAGGCTCTTCTAGTAGAAGCTTTCCACTTCCTCTGGGTTAACTTACTGAGATGTATGCTAGCTGTTTCATCATCTACTCTTCCAGGAGCATATTGGTTTCACTTTCAGACATTTTGGCTCTTTAGACAGCTCTGGAAGAACGATCATGAACACACCAAGCACAGACAGACCACCAGGTAGCATTCTTGATACCTGTTTTGCATGCTCAGTCACCCACTCGATATCAACATTGTCCAGTGTGCCGCTACTGCTTTCAGTCCCTCTCTGCGGCGTCTTAGTAGACAGTACCACATAGTCTCTTTGGGGTGAGGACTGACCAATTAAACCACTTGAAATATGCCCCCCAATCAAAGACCTGACAGTACAAGACCTGAGGTCCCACTAAAGCAGGGGTGTCAAGCATAAGGCCTGGGGTAGATGATGGGAAATTAACATTTCTGTGCCTGAACTTATCCGAAACATTCAAAAGTTGTTCAAATGTCAAACCCCCTGTCCCACTGAGTCTGAATTCAGGAACAAGTGCTTGAGAGCGGTAAGCCCTGAGATGAGGAAGAGGAAGATGATGAAGATGATGAAGAGCATCACCTGGGCTGTTGGCTCCTGGTCGTGTGTTGTCCTTGGCATGAACCTCGTCAGTCTGAAGGGTTCAACAAAAACAGATAAGAGCCCCATCAGGGTAAAAAAACAAACACACACACACACACACACACACACACACACACACACACACACAGAGGATATTCTCCTGGCACGTGTGTTTCAATCTCAAACACTTCATGGAATCTGGTGCATGGCACACAACTATCGGTGCTCAATGACATTGTGTGTGTGTGTGTGTGTGTGTGTGAGAGAGATGCACACATACTGTAAGTGCTTCACACGCTGCAGTTAAAAACAGTACAAGGCTGACATCTAGTGGTAGAAAAAAATCTCTAAATGTTATAAAAATACCTTTACACATGGCTGTGTCATGATCAAGAAATCATTTGTTTGTGTGTGTGTGTGTGTGTGTGTGTGTTTTTACCCTGATGGGGTTCTTGACGAGTATATCTCAGAGGCTGACTGATTTGGCGTTGAGAGCGTGTGTGTGTGTGTGTGTATCCTTACCCTGATGTGGTTCTTGCCCAGCTTCTCCCAGAGGCGGTCAGATTTGGGGTTAACGGGGACCACCACGTGATGGACGGTCTCAGGGACAGAGTCCTCTCCCTTCAGGTCCACCCAGGTGGGGAAGTGCATGATCTTCTCAGACAGCTTCTTCACGTCAAACGAGTGCAGCGTCGCAGAGCAAACAATCACCTATACACACACACACACACAGTTACTCAGCAATATAATGGAAGGGCAGAAAGCACAACAGATCCAGAAAATATCAATTCCCCCAAGACAAAAACAAATAGACTGATGAACATCAACATTATATTTACATTTATTCGTTTGGCAAATGCATTTATCCAAAGCAACTTACAGCAACAGAATAACATTTAAGCTATTAGCGCTTATGTTGATCATAAACGACCACCCTTTCTATTCAAGCACTCGTACACCTGTCTGGTGTTCAGCTTGGAAGGCCAGATCCCTAACCACTGACCACTACCATTTACTCATCTATTCAGATGGTTACAGGGGTCCCACAAAAAAAAAAAAAAAAGAATTTACATTTCCATTACCAATAGATAGATAGATAGATACTTTATTGATCCCCAGGGAAAATTCAACAATGAATGGTACCAAAGATTTCAGAGCAGCCGTGTAGTGATCCAGAAGTTTTGACTTTTTGAAGCAGGAGATAAATAAATGGACAGTGAAAAAACAAGAGCTACCCACCACTCAAGGAAGCAGTAATGGGAAAAATAACTGGATAAACAACAATGCTGTGTGGAAATATGTTTGTATTGATGAATTTTGGCAAGTCAATTTTAAACTGCTACAACAAAATTCCCTGATATTCCCTGACTTTGCCTCAAAAATGTTTAAATTCACTGTTAAATAGACTTTATTCAAATTCCCTGATATTCCAGAAATGACCCATGGGAACCCTGTGTTTAAGTCACTAAAAACACTGTTATCTTTAAACTTTTGATAATGGTGTGTTATTATGATAATTTTTGAAGATTTTTGATTTTTAATGGTGTGAACAATAATGATTTTCTCCTTTGCTTGAAATGTTTTCGAGTCTCCGATTGGCCATCCCCATCTTAATTATGATTATGATATGATTTTGAAAAATATAAAATATAAAAAAAAATACCCGGCTACGTGTGCACATAGTCTGAAAGAGAACGAAAGAGGGAGGGAGGGAGGGAAAACAGAGATAGGCAGACAGAGAAAGAGAAAATGAGAGACAGAG
Organism: Alosa alosa; assembly: GCF_017589495.1. NCBI lineage: Eukaryota > Metazoa > Chordata > Actinopteri > Clupeiformes > Clupeidae > Alosa > Alosa alosa. Next base: position 24,121,122 of record NC_063196.1, read on the forward strand.
AGAGTGTGTGAGAGAGGGGGGGGGGAGTGAGAGACAGAGAGAGAGAGGGAGAGAGAGAGAGAAAGAGAGAGGGGGGGGGTGTCATGTGTGAACATTCTCACCTGAAGCCTCTTCCCATCAGAGGTGACCTGGGGGATCTGGTTGTAGATCTTCATGATGAAGTCTGTGTAGCCCGCCGACAGAAGACCATCCTGGAGAAGAGGGAGTGAGAGAGGGAGAGAGAAGGGTTTCAGATATAGACACGCACGCACGCACACGCACACGCACACGCACACGCACACACACACACACACACACACACACACACACAAGGCTGAAGTACTCACACACTCGTCTAGCACAAAGAAGCGGACTTGGGAGAGGTTGAGCTTCCCTGTAGAGATGAGATCCTCCATCCTTCCTGGCGTGCCCACTACGATATCCACCTGAGAGACAGAAGAGAAGAAGAGAGACATTATCTTATATTTCCCCTGAAGAAGAGACATTATCTTATATTTCCCCTGAAGAAGAGAGACATTATCTTATATTTCCCCTGAAGAAGAGACATTATCTTATATTTCCCCTGAAGAAGAGAGACATTATCTCATATTTCCCCTGAAGAGGAGAGACATTATCGTATAGTTCATTTTTCCCCTGAAGAAGAGAGACATTATCTTATAGTGCATATATCCCCTGAAGAAGAGACATTTTCTTATAGTTCATATATTCCCTGAAGAATAGAGACATTATCTAATATTTCATATATTCCCTGGTCTACACTAGTAATAGGAAATGCAGATTGGCTACATCAACATACCCCCTGCTCCAGCACGGAGAGCTGCTCTTTAGCTGCCACTCCACCAATCACCAGCAGATCCCTGTAAAACACACACACACATGCAAGCGCTCACACACACACACACATTTATAGAAAGAGACACAGACACTTGATAGGTTGCGGCATCACTAATCCAATGGGAGGCAAAAGAGCAAAGCCACTTACCTCACTTTGGGGCTGTCCACATCTCTGTGTGTGTGTGTGTGTGTGTGTGTGTGTGTGTGTGTGTGTGTGTGTGTGTGTGCAAAACCACTCACCTCACTTTGGGGTTGTCCACATTCTTCTTGAACTGGTTGACCACGCGGTGGGTCTGCTCAGCCAACTCTTTAGACGGCTCAATGATGATGGCCTTAGGGGCGTTATTCATAACCTTCACCTGGCTTACTTTTGCGCTCCCTACACAGACACACACACACACAGAGTTTAGAGTGGTACGAAGCTATACGGAGCTATGTGACTACAGCAGAGGGACTACTGTCTACTGGTCTTAATCGTGACATGAAGACTGTTCATGTCAGACTAACTGTAAGACTGACCTAGACACACACACACACACACACACACAACCTACCTGTCTGGCTGGATTTGACCGCGTGTCCCTCAGGTGCTTGATCCAGAGCTACAAAGCCCTCAGCAGGCTTGTTCTTGAAGCTCTCGCCTCCAAAGTTAAACTTCAACTCGGCATTCTGGAAGTGGCATTGAGAGTGTTAGAGAGTTAGGGTGTGTGTTTATGTATGCATGTTACATGTATGCATATTGATTTTAGGTGTGTGTGAGTGTGTGTGGTCACCTTGAGAACACAGGAAGCAAAGAATGCCTGGCCTTTTAGCTGTGCTGGGATGGTGAAGGCCAGGCCCAGGTCAATACCTGAGAGAGCAGACAACTACAGTTACAGTAACACACACACAGGAAAAAACTATATACACATACACAGCTATTGAACACACACACACACACACAGACTTCTTAAGGCAACAGACAGCTAAAGTCGCAGTAAAAACTGTACAACTCCAGTCCTACCATTCTTAGAGAAGGACATCTGAGATTTGTCTAGATCCAAGTAACATCCAATAGTATCGTGCATTGTGAACTCCTGTGTGTATAAGAAAAACAACAACAACATTAAGTTTTAACAGGAATACATCCAGTTAAAGCAGCACCCAACTCTCAGAGTAACTTGAGTTGCTTTACCTCTCCATAGCTGTCAAACTGCTTGTTGTTGGATTTCTTCCCGGTCCCTCCAAAGCCAAAGCCATATTTATCAGTACCTGCACAGTGCACAAACACATTATCAATAAAACATATTTATAAGTACCTGGTGCAAAAACACATTTGCAGTAGATAAAACTGACAGGCAGAAGACAAATGGTAAGTCTGTCTTCCACATGGTGGCTCTAGGCTTGAAAGCATATACCACAGTCACAGTATTTTTTGCAAACATTAACAGCAGTCAAAAAGTACTAACGATTATCTAAAACCACAGTAAGACAAATGATTATCACAGGGAGTGAACCATAATATCACATATCACGTATCACAGACTATATGATATGGCAAAAATAAAAACTACAAAAAAAAAAAAAAAAAAAAAAAAAAATACATACCTAAAAAAAAACACAAACAAATGGCTCACCTAAATCCAGTGCAGCCTGACTTGTTGACCAGCCAACTCTGCACAGCCCCTGATCATGACAAGACACCTCGTAGTAGTACTTCCCTAGAAACACACACAAACACAAAGGTCATGTTTGTTTGCTTGCACTATTTACCCAAATCTCTATCATTGTCAATTAATCTGTGTGTGTGTGTGTGTGTGTGTGTCACCTTTAGTGACGCCCTGGGTTGAACGACAGCCGTGCCATTCCTTGAACTCACGGCTCTGGCAACACATACCATCTGGACCGATAGCTAGAGAACAGAAGAGAATAGAAGAGAAGAGAAGAGAAGAGGAGAGCAGAAGAGGAGAGAAGAGAAGATTAGACAAGAGAGGAGAAGAGAAGAGAAGAGAGGAGGGGAGAAGAGAAGAGAAGAGAAGAGAGGAGGAGAGAAGAGAAGAGAAGAGAAGAGAAGAGGGGAGAAGAGAAGAGGAGAGCAGAAGAGGAGAGAAGAGAAGAGGAGAAGAGAAGATTAGACAAGAGAGGAGAAGAGAAGAGAAGAGGAGAGAAGAGAAGAGGAGAGAAGAGAAGAGAAGAGAAGGGGAAAAAAGACAACACCAGATGTTAAAATAGCTAAAATAGATGTGCTAAATTAAACACTACCACACAGGACACATTTTTATTTGTACATTTTATAAATATTCTAGAGATGCAGAAATATGAACATAGATTGAGTGTTGTGGGATTGAGTGTTGTGTGATTGAGTGTTGTGTGATTGAGTGTTGTGTGATTGAGTGTTGTGTGATTGAGTGTTGTGTGATTGAGTGTTGTGTGATTGAGTGTTGTGTGATTGAGTGTTGTGTGATTAGTGTTGTGTGATTGAGTTGTGGGTTGCACTACACTTCATGTCTCAGATCACTGGTCACTCACCAAAAGCTGTGCTTCTGTCATAAGGGTTCATCTGCCATTTACTGAACACTGCAGTGGGGGACAGATGGGGACAGCAATGTCAGAAACTCAAGCACCAGCGCGCGCACACACACACACACACACACACACACACACACACACACACACACACACACACACACACACACATATACCCCAGTCTTAAACACTACATGGCCCTTCATTCTGAAAAATGTATACACACTTCTTTGTTCATCTCTCTCTCTCTCTCTTTCACACACACCTGCACCCCCAGTCTTGACGGCGGCTCGGCCCTTCTTCCCTTCCTGCTGGTCCTTCATGGTCTCATACACAATCTGGATCAGAGGGATGCTGAAGGCCTGCAGGGAGACACGAGGTGTTATGGCCATGCACTTCACAATCACTGGGCCTTGCACGGCAAAAACAACCTTGACTTCATGAATAGTGCACTGCAGATGTGTAAAGGGGTGCTCACACCATTTACTGAACACTTAGCCTAGCACTTATTAAGTGCCACTTAACCAACACAGCAGTCATTACACATAGTAATGGATTTCTGTGATATTCAGATTTCTGTGGTATTCAGGTGTTTTCCACGAGAGAGTTTCACTCACGCCAGTTTTGCCGCTGCCTGTTTCAGCCGCCTGTGGAAACAAAACTGTTGTCAAGAAGTGCACTGATAGGCAATGTTGAGCATTATGAGCATAGCCAAGGGCTGCATTAATGCTTAAGTGGCTGTTGTTAGGGTTTACCATAAGGACGTCTCCTCCTCCAAGAATTAATGGAATAGACTCCGCCTGGATGTCAGTCGGGAGGCTAGAGAGAGAAATATTATAGTGGAATTAGAGATACAAGCATCTATGAGTCGGTTATTGGCCTAACGTTATGTAAAACGGCCAGTGAAGTTATTTGACAAGGGGTGTGTTCTGTACGTCTCTACAGACCTGCAACGACATTTACACCAGTCAACAAGGAACACATCCATTAGTCTGATGTAAACAATGTGGACATTTAATAACACAACTTTGGATAACTGGCTGTGTAAAATTAGCTGTGGATTGGAGATTGAAGCTAACGAGTTGGCATCTTCGAAAAGCATAAGCTTCCCTTTATCTCATAAAACAGGGAACAGTATGTACATTAATTAAACACAGGTGATCATCAGGGTGGGCGTGCAGTGGGGTATACTACGAAGCACGTTAGACATATCTAGGCTATGTAGACATATCGAGGCTTGACAAAGCCTTGACTCAGGGGTATACGTTAAGTGATACTACGATTGCAGTTATGTGATATATTTGTCAAACTAGGCTTTCAGCTCAGATCTGTGCGCGTTCTCGGTGTTGGGATGACTTTGGCCAATCGTGTGACGTGGAGACGCACAACACCGCCTCTATTTAAAAACAATTACTTCCGCATTCATGAGCGATAGCTTAATCTACGCTGCGGTAATTTTTTGTGTCTAACCTTTAACATCAAATAAATCAATTGTCATCAGTTGTTGTATGGTATGCACGTCCATAGTGGGATATTTGCACGCACAGCACTATTAAACCGCATTCGAGATCCAAAATGTTAGTAGAGGCGGAGCTCCACCTGTAAGATATATGACAGAATCCTACACGTGAGATAACTTCGTTTTTTAGACAATTGATTGGTCAGTGTGCGGTAGATAACACGATTTGAGCTATAACTTAGCACATAACCTCCTCCCGACCAGGTTTGGTTGACAGCATAAGATACCATGGTGATATAGCGACACTAAAACAGATCCACTTTCGTGTCACAGCATACCCTGGCTTTGAGCGCAACATACCTCGCTAACCCACTAATCGAGATTCGTAGTACACCCCACAGGAGTATGTAAACCTTATTTTGCTTGCAAAACCGGCTACTTACAGCCAATCCAACTCCTCAACTGCTTGCGCGATTTCTGGCATAACGCCCATTTCTGCAAGACAAAAAGTTATTCATGGTTCAATTATGATATGTCATTCAGTATAACGACAGATATCCCTTACATTAAAATGTATTGCAGGATAAAGTGCTTACCACCAAACGCAGCCATGACTGCTAGCGAGATGAGACAGACCGGATGTAACGTATAATCAAATTATGACAGAGTGCAATAGTGTCTAAAGACGTAAGTACAACAAGACCGTGCGTTTTGAAAGGTCCGCGTTTTTAAAAGAAAATCCTAAAATGTTCCAAAATATAATCTAGCAACTGTTAGTATTCATACGACATTTGAATGTTTGAATTTAATTTAATTTAATTCAAATTCGACAATGTTTATGGAATCATGCTTCCTAAAAAACGCGGACTGAGCCCACATATTTTGAGCCTTACTGGCCACAGTTATTTGACGTATGGATGCTTGCGTTAGTCGAAAACATGGCTGTCGGCAATATTTTGGAAGATGAAGAGGAGAATATTTTGTATGATTTACTTATAAATACCGAGTGGCCGCCCGAGACAGACACACAGGTAATAGAGATAAGCAATGGTTATATATTTGGTGGAGTTGTGAGGTGTTCTAAGGCTCTACAGTTGTACTTTGCGATGTTGCTATTCTTGGCGCTAGGATAGTCCATATTTGAGAGGCCACGTCGCACAAGTTTACCTTATCGCTACTAGTGCTACTGCTGTCCAGCCGACAGGTGTATAATAATAAACGATCTTGTGCTTGCTTATTTGATTCCATAAAAAAAAAAACGACTATATTCTTTTCGCTTTACGGAAATGTTGACTGCTTAAAGTTCATTCATTTGCTCTTTCCACTATGGGTGCAGGTTAACACAATTTGATTCAACTGCACTTCTAAATGTCAGACTCGTACCACGAATGCAGCACTTTTCAAACTCTAACGTGAGGCCTCATGTGCATCGTCAATAAGTATACGTCTGTATTTCGTTTATGCACAGTTGAGGGGATATAAGGAGCATGACTCGTCCTTGATCGCCAAAGCAGTGACGGGTAAGTTCAAGTGGTAAAGTTGACAGTCGCATCAGTTTTACTTTTACTTTTACTTTCAAAGCTTTGCTGGATGACGATCATACACACTGTGGAACAGAACGTTCTGTTCGCAATAGCTTCAAGAACACTTAGTTAGTCTATGTCAGTGGTGATGATGGAGATCAGTTTGCTCAGGCTTTCTTAAAGTATTGCAGTATTGCAGGGCAGTAACCTATTGCAAGATATTTGTAAGATTAATTTTAATCATCTGCCTATATCTCTTCTTCTCTGAGGTGCAGTGTGTTGTGTTTATAAATTGTTAATTTGAGTGGGCCTTCTGGGGCCCAGGAGGTGGGCCAGTGTTCTAATATCTGATTGGACACCTGTGTTATGTTATTGGCCAATGTTGTAATATCTGATTGAACAGCTGTGTGATGTGTGATATTATTTCTGACGCAGGTCCCTTCAGGTTCATCCTTCACTACTTATGGTACAGGTAAGAAGTGCCCTCTCCTTCTCTCTCTCTCTCTCTCTCTCTCTCTCTAGCTCTCTCTCATTCTCTAGCTCTCTCTCTTATTCTCTAGCTCTCTCTCTCTCCTTCTCTAGCTCTCTCTCTCATTCTCTAGCTCTCTCTCTCTCTCTCCTTCTCTAGCTCTCTCTCTTATTCTCTAGCTCTCCCTCTCTCTCCTTCTCTAGCTCTCTCTCTTATTCTCTAGCTCTCTCTCTCTCCTTCTCTAGCTCTCTCTCTCTCCTTCTCTAGCTCTCTCTCTCTCTCTCTCTCTCTCTCTCCTTCTCTAGCTCTCTCTCTCTCTCTCTCTCCTTCTCTAGCTCTCTCTCTCTACTTGTCGTCTTCTCCCTCCTCCCCATGCCGGTATCTGTCTCTCTGACCCATTGGCATCAATATATGAAGATTCAGTACGGACAGGCACAGACAGTACAGACAGTATGACATACACAGCCCGTACAAGACATATACAGACAGCACAGACAGTATGACATACACAGCCCGTACAAGACAGAGCAAAATGCAAATAAATAAGATAAAATACAAGATGTCCAGAAAGTCTGGACCCCTATAGTTCAATAAATACCTAACTAAAAAAAAAATACTGTAGATCAATAAAACAAAACAAAAGTGTTAGTGCCTTAAAACGAATGGACTCTGAGTGGGACGTAGCCAGGTTCTGTGCAAATAGTGTGGGATGATGTGTGCTAAGGGCTCTTACGGTCTGGGGATATGTGCTGTTTGTGAATCGTGAAGTTCTGGCTGTGATGCTTTTAAACCTTTTCTCTGAAGGAAGAGGGGTGAATAGGGCATTGGCAGGATGGGAGGGGTCCCAGACTAATTTCCCTCCCATTTTAAGCAGTCGGGTGTTATATATATGTCCTTGATGTCAGGGATGTCCTGCCCCATGATTTTAGATGCAGTCCTGGCAACCCTATTAAGCGCCATTTTGTCGTCGGCTGAGCAGTTACCAAAGCAGACAGTGACCGATTCTGACAGCTCTGTAGGAGACGAGTGCCTCATCCCAGCCTTAGACACCTTGCTCTGTAGGAGACGAGTCCCTAATCCCAGCCTTAGACACCTTGCTCTGTAGGAGACGAGTGCCTCATCCCAGCCTTAGACACCTTGCTCTGTAGGAGACGAGTGCCTCATCCCAGCCTTACACACCTTGCTCTGTAGGAGACGAGTCCCTAATCCCAGCCTTACACACCTTGCTCTGTAGGAGACGAGTCCCTAATCCCAGCCTTAGACACCTTGCTCTGTAGGAGACGAGTGCCTCATCCCAGCCTTACACACCTTGCTCTGTAGGAGACGAGTCCCTAATCCCAGCCTTAGACACCTTGCTCTGTAGGAGACGAGTGCCTCATCCCAGCCTTAGACACCTTGCTCTGTAGGAGACGAGTGCCTCATCCCAGCCTTAGACACCTTGCTCTGTAGGAGACGAGTGCCTCATCCCAGCCTTAGACACCTTGCTCTGTAGGAGACGAGTGCCTCATCCCAGCCTTAGACACCTTGCTCTGTAGGAGTCCCCCACACCATCCTTAGACACCTTGAATGTCCTCAGTTGGTGCTGAAAGAATAGACGCTGGTGAGCTTTCCTCAGTATGGTTGACATGAACGTCCCATTAGCCTGTATATTACCATCTCAAACATGTAGGCTAATATTCATTTGCATGGTAAGTCATTTTTCTACTGACAGTCTATATATTCATAATCTAAGCCTGTGTTCTGGTAATACGATTCTCGGGCAGATGGTTGTTAACACTACTATATATAAGCTGCGTGAAATCAAACCCACAAGCACACTGAAATGTCTGATTTGAGTGACTGTTCTGGCAGAGCCTCACTTGAAAAGTGGCATTAGGAAGCCATTAATGCTGCTCATATCTGGCTGATGCTTGAGGGAAATCTTCGTGCTTTCTTGCCCCCTCTCCTCTCCTCTCCCCTCATCTCTTCTGGGCCGCTGGCCTGAAATGATCGTTTTGGTTCTGAAATTGGGGCGTTATTCACTCGGTTTAAAAAATGCATGAGGATCAATGAGCCGAGAGACTTGTTTGTCTAATGACTCAGCATTCTCAGAGGGATAAACCATCAGGGTTTTTTTTACACTGTGTGTGTGTGTGTGTGTGTGTGTGTGGTGTATGTGGTTTATGTGTGTGTGTGTGGGGCTATGTTTGTGTCTTTGCATGCATCTGTGTGTCTCTGGATAGATGTGTGACTCTGTGTGTTTGCAGCCCCTCTAGTTCTTCACTGCCCCCAGGACTTGTGCGTCTGGCCACCAAACAGATCAACTGGCAGCTGGTGTTGGCAAGGTTAGCTCTGAACCACACACACACACACACATTCTCCCCCCTCTCTCTCTTTCTCACTGCATCCCTCTGTACTTGTTGTCCTCCACAGTCTTATCTGTTAAAGTTGTTTTGACGCCACCATTTTATTTCCTCCATTTTTTGAAGCAGCCCTGGTCCCACTTTTGTGAGAGACATTAAGCAAATAAAGGTTTTGGAAACTGCCGTGAAGAATTGAGAGATCACTGATGCTCTGATCTCAACAGTAGTTTAAGGGAACCATTAACCCATAGCCACCAATAGTGGGAGCTATAATCCAATTTAATGTTTATGAGACGTGTTGCATCTGTGTATTAAGCCCTGGAGCCCCATTGTGATGTCCAAGCCATGATGTGAGTGTGTGTGATGTGGTGTATAGTGGGAATGAACCCCGTAATGCCCATAATGGCCTTTAGAGGGCCAACGTTAAGGGGGGTAATTGGCCTCTGCTCACTGGGATGCCACTTAGTTCTATTAAATCCCTGCAGTAAGCAATTCGACTGAGATTTAGTGGGGAGGTTTTTTGTGAGTGTACACACACACACACACACACACACACACACAGACACATTATACTGTATAGACACATTTTGGGGGTCAATGGATCAGCAAAATAGCCAGAGAAAAAGAAACTTTCCTCCCCTAGACACTGTTTGTCTCTCTCACCATACTTGGAGCATATATCCAAGTGAGTATGAATAACCTGGATATAAATCTCTGAAGTAAGATGTAAGATGGCAGCCAGCCTGTCTGTTAGCATGCTAATGCTAGCTGTGATTATGCGCGGGGTCAGCACTTTTCAGTCAGGTGTCTGTTTTTTTCTCCGGCTCATCCCATTCCAGCTGCCTGTCCAATTATTCAAATCGTCACGACAACAACAGCAAACAAACAAACAAGGCAAGGTGGCAGCTTGTAATTAGCGATTGATTAGCTGACCTCTGCGTTTGTTGGCTTATCAGATGCTCTGCAAATGGTTTGTGCTTGTTTTTCTCATTTCATTTATTTCCCTTTCTCCCCCTCTCATTCCCTCCTCCCTCTCTCACTTTCTATCTCTCCCTCTCTCTCTCCCTTCTTCCATCCTTGTCTGTAACACTCTCCTCTCCTCCCTCTTTCCTCTCCTCCCTCTCTCCTCTCCATCTCCTCTCCTTTATTTGCAGTAATGGGAAGCTGTTGGCGGTGGTTCAGGACCAGTGTGTGGAAATCCGGTAATTTCCTCCTCAATTGAGCACAGAGTTTTTTTTTTCTCTCTCTCTCTCTCTCTCTCTCTCTCTCTCTCTCCTTCTCTGAGGTGCAGTGTGTTGTGTTTATAAATTGTTAATTTTACCTCCGTCTGTCTTGTCTGGCTGGCGTTCCTGTGCCTGGCCTCCTCACGCACTGCCCCATGGCCGCCCAGCGTGCCAGCTGAAGGCTGTGTCCCCATTCTGCAAGCCTTAGCAGAAACGGGAGGATGAATAAATACATTTTAAACGACAGGCGGAGAATTATGGCCCGCAGGAAAACAACTTAAGAGGAAATAAAGATAGTTCAGTGCCATTCTGACAAGAGCTCAGAGCAAACAGACAATAGAGATTAGACACTATTGATTGATTGATTCTCTTTCTGTCTTTGTCCTCTCGTTTTCTCATCCTTTCTTTCTCATGCTTCATCTCTCTCTTTCTCGGTTCTCTTCTGCTGTCTCTCCGTCCCTCATTACCCTCTCTCCTTCTCTCTCTCTTTCTCTCTCTCTCTCTTTCCTTCTCACTGTCTTCTATCTCCTGCTTTCTATCCCTCTTTTTCTTTCTGCCTCTTTGCGCTCATCTTTTACCCCTCTTACGTCTTTCCGCTCATCTTTTACCCCTCTTACGTCTTTGCAAATCTCTATCTTTTACCCCTCTTACGTCTTTGCGCTCATCTTTTACCCCTCTTACGTCTTTGCAAATCTCTATCTTTTACCCCTCTTCCCTCCCTCTCTGTCTTTTTGTGTGTTTTTTTTGGGAGGGTGGGGGTTGGAGGTTTTTATTATGGGTTGGTTTTAATGTTACCTGGTCTCCTTTTTGACTGTCAATAAAGGAACCTTAAAAGTCAAAGTCCCTCTCTCTCTCTCACTCTCTCTCTCTCTCTCTCTGTCTCTCTCTCTCTCCTCTCTCTCTTTTTTGCAGGTCTGCTAGGGACGATTTTGCCTCAGTCATTGGGAAATGCCAAGGTACAGTATGTGTGTGTGTGTGTGTGTGTGTGTGTGTGTGTGTGTGTGTGTGTGTGTGTGTGAAATACGACTTTAATCATGTCCCCGCTCTCCAGGAGGCAGGCTGCATGGAACAGCGCCAGTGGGAGAGACGGACAGATAGATAGATGGGCGAAGGGACAGGAGTGAGGAAAGACATCAAAACGCCGGGGTTCAGGGGGGCATGGCCTTGGGGCTCCAAAAGCATGTGTGTGTGTGTCTGTATTCATTCCATACGTGACCTCTCTACTATGTTCCCTCTGTATCTATTTCTAATGAAAAAAGGCATGTACCATCTGGCCTCTGTATCTTTGTTAGGGGAGCTGTCCATTTCTACTGCGTTCCTTCCCCATGGTAACCTATGGAAGTGCACATTCTCTGTGTATACACCTTAACTCACCTGGAGGAGGGGAATGGGAATTATGTGAGGATGCTGTTCATTGACTTTAGTTCAGCATTCAACACGATAGTACCCCTCACCTTGGTCACAAAGATGAAGGCTTTAGGACTGAACACCACCCTGTGTCACTGGATATTTGACTTCCTCACCAACAACCACAAGTGGTTAGAGTGGGGGGTCTGACATCTGACTCATTAACCATCAGCACTGGTGCTCCCCAAGGCTGTGTTTTGAGTCCACTGCTGTACAACATATACACACATGACTGCAAAGCCAACAGTAGTCATACCTCCATCATCAAGTTTGCAGATGACACCGTGATCTTGGGCCTGATTAGTAACAACAATGAACAGCTGTACTTGGATCAGGTTGATGAGGTGGCACAGTGGTGTCAATCTAACAGCTTGACACTGAATATCAATAAAACCAAGGAAATGGTAGTGGATTACAGAAGGCAGCAGCAGAACTACAGTTACACCCCCACTAATGATCAGCGGGCAACCTGTAGAGAGTCACAAGTTTTAAATACCTTGGTGTCCACATTACTGAAGACTTAACATGGACTGTTATCACTCAATATGTTCTGAAGAAGTCCAGACAACGACTCTACTTCCTTCGTCAGCTAAGGAAATTCAAAGTTTCTACATCCATCATGAAGGCCTTCTACACTTCAGTGGTTGAGAGTGTTCTAACTGGTAGCATCATCACCTGGTATGGGAACTCCACAGTTAGAGATTGTAGTACTCTGCAGAGAGTAGTGCGCTCAGCTGAACGTATCTATAAGAACTCAACTCCCTGCTCTACAAGATATCTATTCCAGAAGAGTACTCCTAAGAGCCCAAAAGATTCTGAAGGACTCTTCTCATCCTAACAATGGATTATTCCTACCGCTGAAATCAAGAAGAGGCTTATGTAGTCACAAAGCCAGAACTGAGAGACTCAGGAGAAGTTTTTATCCCCAGGCCATCCGAACTCTGAACTCACACTATACTGACTTTGCACACATTCACTCCTCAGCACTCTCAAACATTTCCCAACTCTGAACTCAAACTATACTGACTTTGCACTCATTCACTACCCCCCCACACACACACACACCTACAAGACTTTTAGCACTTTTACATCCCTCTCCCTATGCTACAGACCTTTTATTTATTTTCTTATTTCATCACACGTCAAAACACACACACACACACACACACACACACACACACACACATATCTGACTTTCTCCAACTTTTGCACATCTCCATGGAACTTTTTATGTATTATTTTTGATTTCTC
>NC_063196.1:24139134-24149134 GCF_017589495.1 Alosa alosa
CTGTGTGTGTGTGTGTGTGTGTGTGTGTGTGTGTGTGTCTTGTGTGTGTGTGTGTGTGTCTTTGGTCTTTTCATCCTCTTACTGGTGCCCTCTGTCTTTCTTAACCTCTTCCTAAGGGCCTTGCTATGCAATAGCTGTTATAGATGAAGCCCAAATGACCTCCCGTCCCTGATGCCACTTGTCCTTCCCTTCTGTGTTGTGTCTGGTTATGGGAATTGCAAAAAAAAAAAAAAAAAAAATTATAATTATGTGTGAATTTGTCTGTGTCTCTCTGTGTGTGTGTTTGTGTGTGTTTGTGTGTGTGTGTGTGTTAATTACATACTCTGTGATTAATTAATGCATATAAAGTTTTGCTGTGAATGTGTTTTTAAATGTTAAACTCATATATTAAATAATCAGCATTAGTGACATTAATAATCTTTTTGTTATTTTCACTGTTCAAATAATGGCCATAATAATCCTAATATGCTGCTGAAAATAAATTCAAAAGTGCTTTGGGAATAAGTTTTTTTTTCCACATACAAGGCATTTCAGGCCACAGATATAACCTAGGGGACACAATGAAAATAAATTAATACTCCCCTCTATGTCAACACTATTTCTTTGCATTGATGTGCAACTTTAGAGTTGACAAACTCCAGTGATATGCAAATTTCTTGCTGCAGACATTGCAGAGGACTTTATTTCATATCAAAACTTTATTTTTATCAACACCATCAGGCGTTTTAAGTAAATGTTCCAATCAATGATCTAGGCAGCACATTTTCTTCTCTCTCCATTTTACAGTCTAATGGTTACTGACTATAACGGCTCGGGGTCAAAGGTCATACGGAATCGATTAATCTGTGTTATTTTTTTTAATCAGTTAATTTTTCTCAAATTAATTAATCAAAATTAATTAGTTATTTTGACAGCCCTAGTTTTGAATATTCAATATAATCCATTGTTAGAAGTTTGAGAAAAAAAATGAGAGAGAGCGAACGAGAGAGGGGGAAGGAAGGAGTGAAACAGAAAAACAGATAGATAATGATGTTTTTTTGTTAGGATGGGCATCTGTAATGTTTGAAAAACAGTAAGTGTTTGATCTCTCTAGCGCCCCCTGATTGGGATAATGTCCTGTTTACCTGTTTAACGACGTGTCCTGTTGCATCTCTTTAGCGCCCCCTGACTGGGATAATGTCCTGTTTACCTGTTTAACGACGTGTCCTGTTGCATCTCTTTAGCGCCCCCTGGCTGGGATAATGTCCTGTTCACCTGTTTAACGGCGTGTCCTGTTGCTTGTGCCCACAGTGCCCAAGGACCCCAACCCTCAGTGGCGGCGGGTGGCGTGGAGCCACGACTGCGCCCTCCTGGCGTACGCCGACAGCACCGGCACTGTCCACGTCTTCGACCTGCATGGCAGTGAACTCTTCGTCATCCCACCGGTACTGCCTCTGCCTCTCTCTCTCCCTCTCTTTCACTCTCAGCCGCTCTCTCTCTCTCTCTCTCTCACTCTCTCTCCCTCTCTCTTTCACTCTCAGCTGCTCTCTCTCTCACTCTCTCTCTCTCTCTCCTCTCTCTCTTCTCTCACTCTCTCAGCTGCTCTCTCTCTCTCTCTCAGCTGCTCTCTCTCTCTCTCTCTCGCTCTCTCACTCTCTCCCTCTCTCACTCTCAGCCGCTCTCTCTCTCGCTCTCTCACTCTCTCTTTCTCTCCCTCTCTCTCTCACTCTCTCTCGCCTCTCTCTCTCTCTCTCTCTCACTCTCACTCGCTCTCTCACTCTCTCTCCTTCTCTTTCTTTTCTTTTCTCAAATTCAATGAGCTTTATTGGCATGTCTCCCTCTCCCTGGCTCTCTCTCTCATACACACTCACACAAATGCACACACACACAGTGCACACAGTGACCTTGTTCTTGATCAGCCTAAGCCCTAAACTGTTTTTGCTGCATTAAGTGTGTGTGTGTGTGTGTGTGTGTATTTCCATTTCTATATTTAAATTGGGTTATACAGTATGTTTCAGGGTGAGCAGTATCCTGTGTGTGCGTGCGCGTGTGCGTGTGCGTGTGCGTGTTTTTGTGTTGTCTATCAGTCTGGGTCTAACGGTGCTCCAGGCGCTGTTGTCTAGAGAGGGGAACTGTTCTCGCTCTGCTGCCCAAGCGTGCAGCTCATTTTCTGGCTCTTTGCTGTTCTAAGCCCCCCTGCTGCCCTGGCGGCCTCAGTCGCCTCCGATCAACACAACCAAACACTCCCACTCTCCTCCTCTCTCTCACCCCTCATCTCTCACTCCTCCTCTCTCCCTTACTCCTCCTCTCTTTTTCCCCCTCCTCTCTCACCCCTCATCTCTCACCCCTCCTCTCTTTTTCACCCCTCCTCTCTCACGTCCTCTCACCCCTCCGCTCTCACTCCTCCTCTCTCCCTTACTCCTCTCTTTTTCACCCCTCGTCTCACCCCTCCTCTCTCACTCCTCATCTCTTTTTCACCCCTCCTCTCTTTTTCACCCCTCCTCTCTCACTCCTCCTTTCTCCCATACTCCTCCTCTCACCCCTCATTTCTCCCTCTCTTTCACTCCTCTCTCACTCCTCCTCTCTCCCCTCTTCTTCAGTATTGCTCTCTCTCTCACACTCTTTCTATAAAAAATCTCTCTATCCCTTCCTCTATACCTCTTTCTTTCAGTTTCACTGTTTTCTTTATGAATTTCCTTTGACTTTGGCTTTCTGGGCTCCTTCTCTTCCTCCTCATTGTCCTTCTCTTCCTCCTCATCTTCCTCATCCTCCTCTTCCTCCTCCGTCAGCTCCTCATCCTGGCCTCTGTGTTTCTTTAACTAATGGCTAGAGTGAAAGTCAGATTGCAGTTGACCCCTTTATCATTTCATCTTGTTTTATCATTTTATCATTTCATTCTTCATATATCATCATATGCCCAAACCTTTTTTCACGATGGCAATAGAACTCACAACCACCACCACCACCACCAAACCCATATCGCTGGGCTTCTCTCTCTATCTCTGTCCATCTACTGTAATGTTTTATTGCAGTTCTTGGTACACAAATGGCTCTTTACTGGCCCAAGTTTTCTCTCTGAAACTGCATAATTCTGTGTTGTTATGATGCTATTAAACAGTTGTGTCACAAATATACTGTATACCCTTTGTGGTTACTCATTAATTTGGTGATTTATTTTGTATTTAATATGCCCTTTAAGAAGCTTTAGTCTTTATACATATTTTTTAATTGTGAATAATTCTTTTAAAAGTATGAGATATTAATTAGTTATTTAAGTTTAATAACTAATATTTTAGTTATAAGTTTGATATATATATATATATATATATATATATATATATATATATATATATATATATATATATATATATATATGGATAAGGATAAGGATATATACTTTTTTGATCCCGTGAGGGGAAATTTGGTCTCTGCATTTAACGGTGAATTAGTGAAACACAAACAGCACACAGTGAACACACAGTGAGGTGAAGCACACACTAATCTCGGAGCAGTGAGGGGTTAGGTGCCTTGCTCAAGGGCACTTCAGCCGCGGCGCACTGGTCGGGGCTCAAACCGGCAACCCTCCGGTTACAAGTCCAGAGTGCTAACCAGTGTGTGTGTGTGTGTGTGTGTTGCAGTTATAATATGTATATGTTATATAGAAAGATTAAAAGGTAAAATAGTAATAAAAACAATAGTCTTTTCTGAAAATTCAAACTTCTGTCTGTCTTTCCTCCCTCTCTCCCTGTCCCAGGCGGTGAGTTTCCCGGGGGACTTCAGTTATGCTGCAGCTGGTCTTGTGTTTCTGGAGTACACAGCCAGTGCCCAGTGGTCTGCAGAGCTGCTGGTCATAACCTACAGCGGTCAGCTCAAGAGCTACCTGGTCAGGTACGACCCCCGGCCTTCAAGGTACGACCCCTGGCCTTCGACCTACGACCCCTGACCGTCCCACATTTACATTTAGATTTGCATTGGTTCATGAAATCTCTGATTTTCAGTCTCATAATGAAAAAACTAACCAGTAAGAGAAAGCGTGTTTGTGTTTGTGTGTTTGTGTGTGTGTTGTGTGTGTGTGTGTGTGTGTGTGTGTGTGTGTGTGTCAGTTAAACAGCACAACTTAAAGTACTGTCGCTGGTCATCATCTGCAGTGGTCAGCTCAAGACTGGTCCTTGACCCTTGACCCTGAACGTATTTGCCCAATCCTTATTGGCAGAGAGAAAGAGAGAGGGAAGGAGAATAAGTGTGTGTGTGTTTCTTGTGTGTTTGTCCCTAGAAAGCGCAACTGTTATTTTTAATTGCACAGAGAGAAGTGTGTGTGTGTGTGTGTGTGTGTGTGTGTGTGTGTGTGTGTGTGTGTGCATACACACACACAGAGCTCTCCTTAATCTTCCTGTAAACACAGACTCTGTCAGTGAGTTTGTGTGTGTGTGTGTGTGTGTGTGTGTGTCCGTGCCTCAGTGTGTGATAATGTTTCTGTCCGACATGGATTATATTAACCTTATGGCTTTAGAGTCCTATACACACACACACACATACACACACATACACACACACATACACACACACTAGGTTAAAGAGGGGCCATTTATTCATGGTCTCTTGGTTTGCTTGCTCTCTGATGCAATTTGGTGTGATATATTTGGAATACAGCCAAACACTCAAGTGGCAGAGATACTCACTCATAGGGATTACACACCCTTGACAATCAAACACACTCATACACACAAGCGCTCTCTCTCTCTGTCTCTCTCACACACACACACACACACACACACACACACACACACACACACACACTACAGCCTTTTGGCATCTGTGTTTTTCTGAAAAGTTCCATGACTTTCAGAAAGCTTTATTGGTCTTTTTAGAGTTGCTCACGCACACACACTCACACACGCACGCACGCACGCACGCACGCTTAGTAATAGCTGTGGCGGGTGTGTGATTCTCAATCAGATGTTTAACTATTGCTTTGGAGTTTCAGAGGAATTTTGTTTTGTTTTTTACACTGTGCGATGTTAAGCTCTCTCTGCGACAGAAAAAAAAAAAAAGAAATGAAAAAGGAAACAGAAAAAAGGGGAAAAAAATCTCCCTGGACTTTCCAGATTACAATGTCCATGTCCGTCCTTCAGCTTCCTCAGAAGAAAGAAAAGGAGAATGTTAGATTGTTCTCCCCCTAATCCAGACCTCCTGAGGTTCCCCATGTGCGACGGGGAAATAGGCCCCCTTACTGTAACCCCACTTTTCTCTCCATTTGAAAGGTTCCTTCTTTGTAGATCCAATTGGATTTTGGTGTTTGTGGTTGTAGAGACCTTGGTTTTCATTGTGACCTTGAAAAAAAAAAAAAAAAAAATTTTAATTGCTAACTTTTAATGCAACTTAAATGTGTGTTTGTGTGCGTGTGTGTGTTTCCTCTGCTAGTGTTGGCACCAATCAGGCCTTCCAAGAAAGCCACACCTTCAGTTTCTCTGCCCACTACACCAATGGCATCACCACGGCCATCTACCACCCAGGCCACAGGTCAGTGTGTGTGTGTGTGTGTGTGTGTGTGTGTGTGTGTGTGTGTGTGTGTGTACGAGCACAAGCACATATCCATGTGTGTATCAGTGAGTGGTTTTTGCATGTGTGTGTGCCGGTGTACTCACTGGCGTGTGTTCATTTGTGTATGAGTACGTAGGTCATTACCTGTCCGAGAGACATTATTGACCAAGCTGGTACGATGTCACTCCTGTTACCCTTCTGAGACTCAAGGCCATGTAGAGTATGGTGTGTGTGTGACAACAATTCAATGGGAGTGACATTTGGAGTTTTTAAAATCCTGATAACAGCCTTCGATTGGCTTTCGAAGCCTTTCGAAGCCTCTAGGACAAAGGACATGCCTACAGTGGGTCCTAGTTAAAAATTGACACTTCATTCACGATCAAGGTGATTCACGCAGCTGGGTGAAATGTAAGTACAACTGCAGCCGCTTGGGGGCACCATAGTCTGCTGTGGCGTTTCCGCGGTCGAACCCGGACGGCGCATTCGACAGCAAAGGGCTGTGATTGGCGAGTTTTCAGCGTTTTCTGTGTTTTTAGCAGCCCTGCAACATGCTAGTCCACTGTAGCCTAAGCTTTGTACATAATGTTTAACATAGTTTTGGATTCAGTGGCAAGATTTCTTGATTGTACAGTGCCTGTCTCTCAGTAATGTTTTAAAATGAGAGCTTCGTCAGCTGGCAGTAGGCTACTTTGTCGGTAGTCATGAGAAGTTAAACTTGCTAACAGAACATAAATATGCTGCCCAGAAACCTTGTGAATAGTTCTGATTTTTTTTTACTACACTAACGAGGTTGAAATATAGCCTTTGCCTACAGCATCTCCTTAACAGTAATGTTAACAAAATGACAGCATTCATATGACAAAGGAAAACGAATTCGGTCACTCAAGACTGTGCCACAGCAACCAGTGTAGGCTACATTCCTACCCAATAGGCTACTCGAAACAGATAAGCGTTGTCTGGCGGTCAAAGTGGGTTAATGCACGTATATCAGAACAGGTCTGCAACTTTCAGGCAGTTCTGAGTTTGATTCTAGGCAGGAGCAGAGCCATATAAAGGCCTAGGCCTATTGTTATCATTTTTTACAAGGTGTTGCTCCTGGCAATACTTGTTTATAAGGCGTTTGGTGATTAATTGAGCTGTTTTGGGACCGTTAAGCGTTCTTTATAATGGCGCATCACGAGGGGAGTAAAAGCGACTGTTCTGCAGCTGTTACAACTGTAGGCTACAATGATTGCAATACAAAAATATCGCGGCGTGTTAGTTTAGTTAGTTTTGTGATTTTTGCACTTTTGCCTCATGTGTTTTCAGGTTTGAGGGCTTATTTTGCCAAGATTGACCTTGGTAGACTCTGCATATGTTATTTCTCCATTATGGAAAATAAAGTCTATTTTTTCGACACCGTCTGTTATTAGTTCAATAAGAAGTGTTGCTTGTTAAAACATGTGACTAGTGAAACTCAAATGATTTTAGAAATATTTAGCCAAAGCCAAAAGTGTTAGAGAAGGAGAGATGCGGTGCAGCTCAGATGTCTTCTTAATTTTTCTTTATTCTTTAGTAAAAGGTGCAGAACATTATTCAACTTTAAAGACAGAATCTACACGCAGGGCACAACTAGGCTACTTGTTGTTTTCTTTTACTTTCGCTATCTATATATGGTTATCAGCACACAATGTTGGGCTAATTCACTAGTTATGGATATCACAAGTTTAAACAACGAAAACAGAAAGGATGGAGACAGCAAAGCTAGAGGAGTTATTCCAGATGGGCAAGAACAAGGTAGGCAATTGGTGTGCTTGTCAGGACGTTAGATTACAGCTGTTTAAAGCCAGATGTCACGGTATGCTAGAACAAAACTAAAGGTAACTATAGCTGTATCAATTTGGGGGTGGGGGTGGGTGGGTGGGTGTACGTACCATATCTCTCTCTCTCTCTCTCTCTCTCTCTCTCTCACACACACACACAGTACCTTTCTTAGCCACAGTTAATTTTAGTGGTGATATGTGTTATGGACATTGTTATGCACATTATTGACTGCAGTATTCTCATCAATGTCAGTCCATGAATGCATATTGATCAGTTGTTAACTAATACTGTAGGCCTAGAAGTTGCATTTGAAAATGTTACTGTTGTAGGCTGTTTGTTTTTTATTTCAGCCACACTGTTTTAAAGTGGTTAGGACCATTACACACCAATTTTGAATAAGCCATACTGCAATACCGATTTCATGGTTGCACCATGCACATGTTCGCCGATTATGTTGCCCTCAGTAACCTATAAATTCAATGATGTGGCGCTCGATGAAAATGAGTGTGACACCCCTGCTGTCCTGGCCTGGCCTGGTTGCACCGGATTGTGGCCAAACGACAGAAGCGCGGAGAACCCTCCTTTGTCTACCAAAAAGTGTTACTTTGTGCCCCGCGCTCCCCCACTGCTTGTGAAAGAAGGGGGGGGGAGGGGCTTAACGTGAAAAAGCTTAATGTCCCAAAACGGAAAAGTCATAATGGTAGGCTACAGGAAGTGGGGGAGGGTATGGGATGACCAGAGCCGTCTTCGCTGTGCTATTCAGAAAGCATCTTATTGTCTTTCCAGGCGCACACAGCTCGTTATAGCCTATCGAGTGCCTTAGCAGGCTCTGCTCTTGGGTTTGGCCTCACAGCGAACTCAACCCTCTTGTTGCTTGCAGTTTGTTAAATAAAGCGATGCAGATTACATTATTTATTTCTGATTAATTGCGTCTTTTTTGCAACATCTGCTTGTTAGGCTGGGCTACTGTCAATGTCCTGTACAGGTACAACAATTGCTGGTGTAGGCCTACAGGCTATCAATTAGGGACTGTTCGTTATTTATTTAAGGGGCTACCAGAGGAGTTTTGGGAGCGTTAGTCAAAAAAGACGTGACCCTCCCTCGCCAGCAAGACATTTTTCTATGACACTCCAAAGTGATTGAGAAAAAACGCATGGCCCTCCCTAGTCCCAACAATTTAGGCTATTGATGCCTTCTGTCTACTGGGTCAATTTGGGAGCTTGCATGATAATGACTCCTTCCTTGAAATGCCTTGAAAAGGCTGTCGTTTGCACAATTTCACAAATAATCACTGGGACCCGAAACAAACTTGTCAACTTTTCCCGGTTTATCGCGTATTTTAACTTTTTCCTCGCTGTCTTAGGAGGAGGCTGCAGGGCCGTCGCAAAGGGGTGCGAGGCCCTGTCTGAACTTGACAGATGCATTAACTTACGTGCATGAAATCATGCGATAGCTTACTTTTACACATAGCCAAGGCTACCGTCGGTGCATTTAATAATAATTTAATAGTAGCCTAGTCTAATAAGCTACACCAGCTTGTCTTTAAGAGGGAAATTGTATAGCCTATAACATTAGCTGAGTATTTGGCCATATGGTGTTTATCATAGGCTACATCATGAAACCAAATATGTAACAAAGGCGAACACTTTAACAGGGGAAATTAATTGGGCATGAATCATTGTGCTGAGCGGTAGTCAATGCAGAAACACCACGACATTCAAACTGTTGATAAGATGTGCACTATGGAAATTGGTCTGTAGGCTAACAATGTACTTGTACAGGCAAATGTTCAACAATTGCTGTACAGGCTATAATCAATTAGCTAAATCATTTGTCAAGCTGTTTAAATTGGTTGCTACATTCAAACGCAAAAGGTGCTTTGATATATTTTTTCGTTTGAGCGATGGCAAGCAGGCATGCTCGTTGCAATGAATGAGGATAATTGGTTTTATCTGCGGATTTATTTTTTGCATTTTTTGAATATGACGTTACACTATCAAATCTATAAAAGTAATCTTACAAACAATTGCATCTACATTTTCATATTAGACAAATAAGATATATTCCCAAAAGTCTCCGCTATTGTATTATCATATATATGTTTGGTAATGGCTCAGCTTTCTCTGATTGTTCTACTGACTTGGAAAAAACTGCATTATGGAAGCAGTAAGTCAAGTGCATCAAAAATAGTAGTGGCAGAACTCCCAAAGTGACACCTTGTGGTTGTTTGTGTCAACTGCAGTTTGTGCCATTTCTGCTGAGAAAATGGGGTGCGTGATTCCTGAAGGAACCCGTCCAAACTTAACGGGGACCCACTGTATAGCATACATTAATGCCATAACATAGATAATGTATAGATAATGTATATGGGAAGAACTAGGGTTTGACTCCATCGCTTAGGTGTCACCTGACTCTACTGTATGTGTAAATGCACTGTAAGCCATATAGACAATCACTTTATCAGGGCCAAAAGTGTTCAGGCACCGTGACTGAATCCAGGCGTGAGCTCTTATGCTTAAGATTTGAAAATATGCAATGAGACTACAGTATATATGACATCCTCATAAATGTCTGATGAACTTCAGGCAGAGACATTTCTATTGCTTTAAGCCCTGCTTTGTTATTTTACTTTACCGCTGTTCATTCAAGTTGATGAATCACGGCTCTCGACTCTCGA
>NC_063196.1:24151634-24159134 GCF_017589495.1 Alosa alosa
CCAACAAGTCTCGTATGTCCAACCTCTTCCGTGTAGGTGTCACTTAATATTCATTTCCATACAAACCAAGACGGTGGATTCCTAAAGAAACACAAGCACCCACACCATAAGTGTATCTAAATTAGCTATGTACCATGTACCAAAAATTTAATTTTACCGTGACTCGAAGAGCTGTAAACAGTCTTGTAAGGCTGCGTGTACAAATCCGCTTGGAGCTCCAGTGGAATTTTGAATTGCGACGGGAATTCTCGGGCTAACCGTTGATGTGCCGTGAGAAAGGTTGGGAATCTGAGCGTGGTAAACAAAATCGGATATGTCAGGCAGTAAAAGCCTTGGTATGAACCAAACTAGAATTTGGTTAAATCTACACACCTATGGCTACTGAAAAATGTAAGGTTCATTTATCAAATGTTATTTTGAAGTATTAAAAAACATAGTTGTTTTAGAATTTTCAAACGAAATGGTTGGTAATTAGCACGTTTACGATCCATGTCAACTATATCACAAGGGTTATTATGCCCCAGAGTGTCCACAGACACAACAGTGGAAGCCGGAAATTGTACCCACAACTTTCTGGCTACTGCATGCTAGCCCAGCTCCTTAGCCACTACGCTACCACACTACTGCATGCTAGCCCAGCTCCTTAGCCACTACGCTACCACACTACTGCATGCTAGCCCAGCTCATTAACCACTACGCTACCACTGCCCGATGTGCAGTTCCATCATCTATCCACCTCCTCTCACTCACTATGATATTGTGCAATGCCATAA
This sequence comes from Alosa alosa, assembly GCF_017589495.1. NCBI lineage: Eukaryota > Metazoa > Chordata > Actinopteri > Clupeiformes > Clupeidae > Alosa > Alosa alosa. The sequence goes on from NC_063196.1 coordinate 24,152,408, forward strand.
GTAGTCTCTATGCAGTAATGCTTCTGAAGCACTCTCTCAAACATTGCAGCTCAATATCTAAACCCCCTTATCACTGGGATTAATGGGAACATTTTTTTTTAACCGTGTTTTTATTCAAGAAAGATAAGACAATACAGATCCATGAATTTAGATGCAGTGTCTTTTTTTCTTGTAATGGGAACACTTTTATTGGAGTTAGCATGATGAAACATTAGCACAAGAGACATTATCGTATTAGCTCATGCTAATGCTATCTGCTTAAAAGATTAGATCAGGGGTGTCCAAACTACAGCCTGCGGCCCGCCAATCGCCTGCCGACTTTATTAGTTTATCATAGATCCGCCCGCCCGCGCACTTTAATCCGCCTGAAGCATTTTAATTCGGTTATCATAGGCCGCTCGCTATTTTTTTCCAGCGATAGACGACGTTGTGAGTAACTTTAGACTACTGCAAACTTCTTTACACTCTTCCTAGAGAGCGATTACAATGTAAATGTCAAAACAGCTTGTTACATCGAGATACATAGTATCTCCTTTGCAGCAGATCTAACTACATTATGCTACTCCGTTTAATTGGGAACGCATTTGAGCGTGCCTGCACGAGAGGGAGAAAGCGCGGCAGGTTCCAGCTTGCTTGTCATTGTTGATAATTGATATCTACTTTTTAAATAAGCCACTTTTAAATGGAAATCGCGATGGCAACAGTAGTTCCCACTACTGACCACTTATAAACTGTGAGAGGGCACGAGCCATAGGCACAGCACTAGCCATGAGCTATATTTGAGTGGAGCTGGCAAAACAGTCTTAAAGTGACAGTGCACCATTTATAAATGAATTAAACAACATCTAATGAACAGTATTTCTTAAAGGAAAATTCCGGTATTTAGCACTTTGAGTCCCTTTTCTGGTTTGTTTTGGATGAACTAGAGTGGTGGACACCGAAATTTTGACGGTGAGTTGCACAGTTTTGAAAACGAACGTTAAGGGTTGTTTTAGGGCATGTTTGAGTAGCCTACAGTATGCCTGTTTGCAGCCACACTGAGAAGTCAAAGGCCCGCCGTGCGCCACTGTGTGGCCCGCCGGCCAATTTTCAAAACCCAATGTGGCCCTTGAGTCAAAAAGTTTGGACACCCCTGGATTAGATGGAGATGAATAAAGAACCTTTGTGCAATAATTCAAAGCACAACTGAAGCGTTCCGCTCGTGTAGTGTCTGCTACAACAGTTAGCTTCTGCTATAATGGATGGCACTGGCTACACCAGAGGTGATAGCACCGTGTACGTTTGAAAAAATTAGACCAATCTTCTAAAACTAGTTTTACGCGATGCAAACAGAGTGCTTAAGTTGCGCACCCACTGTAGCCTAGATTCAAGCCTGTTTTTAAGTTCAAATAACCTTTGTTGGCTGTATGTCACGTATACCACAACAGTGGCCATACACAGAGAAGTTGTCTGCATAGAAATATCAAGTGGAAATGCTCATTGTCTCTCTCTCTCTGTCCCATCCCTCTGTCCCTTGTGTACACACACACACACACACACACTCTCTGTCTCTTGCTCTCTCCTTTATCTCTGCAGCCAGGATTTGATGAAATCAACCCAGAGTGGAAGACCTCTCTGGAAAAGAGGAAAAAGATAAAAGGTTAAACACACACACAAACAAACAAACAAACAAACGCTCTCACACACACACACGCACAGCATATTTTGTAATAATATTGTTCTTTTCCTACACAGGTTTTTCATAGTTGTATCTGCGTGTGTGTGTTTCAGATAAGGAGCAGTACAGTTCTCTGATGGACGTGAGCTGGTGGAGCGCCGCCGCCCTCATTCTGGCCCGGTGTTCCGGTTCCCTCACCGTCTCCTCCTGTAGAACCCTCCGGAACCTACTGGGGAAGTCCTGCGAGTGGTTTGAGCCAACGCCCAGGGTTACGTCTGCTCATGACGGAGGATTCCTCAGTCTGGAGGTGTGTGTGTGTGTGTGTGTGTGTGTGTGTGTGTGTGTGTGTGTGTGTGTGTGTGTGTGTCAGATCTGTGTGCTCTTGCGACTCCTTAGATACACTGATAACTGAACTACACTCACTAAGGAAGTGATATCACTTCAGTGATACCCTAAAAGGGAAGTGAGGTCGCCGTCTTATCTCCAACAGGTAAGCCAAAGAGGGAGACATGATGAAACGCACCTCGTTCCTCTCCTCTCTTCTCTTTCCTCTATCCCTCTCTTTATATCGCTCCCTTTTATCGCGTAATTAAAAAAATTGCTCCTTTTCAAATCCCCTCTTATCTCCTCCCTTCTGGCTGGTTCTAATCTTAATTTAGTTATAAATCAGAACATGTGATTCATCACATTAGACATGCAAATATGTGGGCGGGGGGGGGGCAGAAAGAGAGGGATGAGGGGTGAGGAACGAGTTGTAATGGAAGGCAATGAGATGGAGAGATAGACAGGGAGGGAATGGATGGATGTGTGTGTGTGGGGGGGGGGGAGGATTTGTGTGTGTGTATGAGATGTGGGGAGAGAGTGTGGTTTAAAAGAAAAGCAACAAAGACACTGTTTTGAAGTGAAAAAAAAGCACAGGAAGCTCTTAATAGAGGCTGGTAGAGGAGTTGAGACGTCATGTGTGGACGTCATCGATGCAGCCATGATGGCTGTCTTCAGAGCATAAAGAGTGTGTTTGAGTGTGGGAGTCAGTGAGCCTTGTGAATAGGAAAGCAAGAATAGGATAGGGAAACGTGTGTGTGTGTGTGTGTGTGTGTGTGTGAGAGTGTGAGAGAGAGTGTTTGAGAGATGGAGAGCGAGAGAGAGAGTGTTAGAGATATCGTGGATGGCAAGAAGTTGGTGTAAAAGACAGGAAGTGGAAGTGATTTTGCCAGTGTTTCATCATCCTGTCGTGTGTGTGTGTGTGTGTGTGTGTGTGTGTGTGTGTAAGAGAGAGAGAGGGTGTGAGAGAGACTTTTTGATTTTTAACACTCCTGCATTATATGGATCAAGGGCACCTTAAAGGTGAACTATGCAGTATTGGCAATTTCCTTACTGTTTTCTCGGTTTTTGCTTCTTTTTCGCTGGCTTTGTCATGACGTATGTCTGAGAAACTCCATCGCTACCTTTTTCTAGCCGGTGCCTGGCGTGTGTGTGTATTTGAATGCAGTAAAGCAATTCGTTACACTCGTTATACTTCTTGACACTGAGGCCGTCGGCCCGCCAGCCCACAGTTGCAAGGGTGGTTTTTCCGCTCACAGGCGCTAGGGGGAAGCAAGAAGGCCACCATTCAACCTGAAAAAAGTAATATAACCATTCCAATGACTCTGAAGCTTTTAAATGAAGCTAAATTAAGCTAAAAAACCTGCATAGTGTGCCTTTAAAATCCCCACCCCAACTGTGCCAACACCATGGAACAGAAACACACACATCCAATGAAATATCAACTACCGAAACACACACCCCCAATTGAATATCAAATACCGAAACCCACACCCAATTAATTATCAACTACCGAAACACACCTCCAATTAAATATCAACTACAGAACCCCCAATTTAATATCAGGGCACTGTAATCAACTACCAAAACAAACTTCTTGCCAGCAAGAAAGAGACTGTGTGTGTCTGTGTGTGTCTGTGTGTGTGTGTGTGTGTGTGTGTGTGTCTGTGTGTCTGTGTCTGTCTGTCTGTGTGTGTGTGTGTGTGTGTGTGTGTGTGTGTGTGTGTGATGTATGACTGTGGTAAGCCTGTCATACTCCCCACTGCCCTCTGAGGCCCTGGATCTGAAACAGGAGAGAACAGAGGAGCTCACCTCCATAAATCACTGAGCCACACATACACACACACACACACTACTACTACTACTACTACTACTACTACTTCTACTTGGTTTTCTCTCAGTGTCCTAGCTACTGAATGTGTGTCGATAGAAACTGGGAGTGGGACTCTCTTGGTGCACCTCTGTGTGTGAGTGTGTGTGTGTGCCTTTGTGTGAGAGTGAGTCAATATGAGTGTGTGGGTGTTTGCATTTGGATAAGACCCAGCCTTCTAGGAGAAGAGCCGTTAAAGCCTGACTCATATTTACTCTCTCTCTCAGCTATCCCTTCTTTTCATCTCATCCCTCCATCTCTCTGTTTCTCTATCCCTCCATCTCTGTGTTTCTCTATCCCTCTGTGTCTCTCTATCCCTCCATCTCTGTTTCTCTATCCCTCCATCTCTCTGTTTCTCTATCCCTCCATCTCTGTTTCTCTATCCCTCCCTCTCTGTTTCTCTATCCCTCTCTCTTGGCCTCTTCTGGTATTTTCTCACTTCTGACCTTCTCATCTTCATGTTTTTCTGTCTTATATGATTTCCATCTCCCTCTTTTTTCATCTATCTCAGCCTCGTCATCATCACTTCTTTTCTCCATCCTTTCCTTCTCTGTCTCTCTGACTTGTTTTTAAAATCTTTTCTCCCCTCTAGCTTCCCCTTCTACCTTTCTTTCTATCCTTTTGTCTCCCCTGTCTTTCAGTCGCTTTCTCTCTGGCTCTCTTTCAATTTCTCTCTCTCTCCCCTTTGGTTGGTTGATGTTGAGTACTGGTTTGTGTACTTAGTGTTCCGTTAGCCAACTAATTAATTAAACTGGAAATCCGACCAGTTTTCATCTTCCGTCGATTCTGTTTACATGGTAACCATGTGCAGTCTCAGCAGGCTAACTAGATTATGCTTCAACTTATAGCTCTTTCCAAATGTTGACAATTTACAGTAATTCTATAGCACATTTACAGTATTCTGCACATTCTAACATGGCCACAATCAGTACAATGCCGGGTGGGCTGGAAAAAGGAACACGTATTTCTGAATGCTGAGGTGTCATGGCGACGCCCATTGTTGGCTGGAGAATATTGTGGATAGTGCGGGCAGAGACGGTCAACCCGGAGTAATCAAGGATCTTTGGTGCAGGTGTAGGGAGGGGAGTCAAGTGGTCCATGTTATGGTTTACATCAAATGTGTCTCTCTCTCTCTCCCCTCCTTCTCTCACTCTCTCTCTCTCTCTCTCTCACTCTCTTTCTCTCTCTCTCTTTCCCTCCCTCTCTCTCTTTCGGTCCCTGCGGCAGTGTGAGGTGAAGTTGGCGCCCAAGCGTGCCCGTGTGGAGGCCAGCAGCCCCGGGATCGAGGAGGACTATGTCGGCGGCGAGGACGACTCGGACTCGGACGAGGAGTGTTCTGCGCGGGCACGCTACTTCGGCTACGTCAAGCAGGGCCTCTACTACGTGACGGAGATGGAGCGCTTCGCGCCGCCACGGAAACGCCCGCGCGCCGTCCTCAAGAACTACCGGCTGCTCAGCCTCCGCTCTACCACCCCCGAGGAACTCTACCAGAGGAAGGTGTGTGTCTGTGTGTGTCTGTGTGTGTGTTTGTGGTTCTCTGTGTGTGTGTGTGTCTGTGTCTGTGTGTGTGGTTCTCTGTGTGTCTGTGTGTGTGTGTGTGTGTGTGTGTGTGTGTGTGTGTGTGTGTTAAGGATCAACTGATATGGATTTTTTAGTGCCGATACCGATTTTTTTCCATCAGCCTTAGCCGATGACCGATACAGGCTGCCGATTTTCTTGAGCCGATATTTGGAGCTGATACTGCTTTTATTTTGCTCCCTCAATTTACATCATACAAATGACACATAATTACACAAATGATGATAACAAATGTTATAAGTCTCAATTTAAAAAAGGAACATTTATTGAACTTATGGATGGGTGCACTGGATATGGTTAACTGTGCAAAATGCTTTCATCAACATCTTACAACACAGCCTTGATGATGCATTGCTTGCTGACATATTACAAGACATAATTCAAGTCATCACAAAAGGTCCTTTGTCAACACATTTAAATAATTTAAGAAAACAATAAGCCTGAAAAGTAGCTATTGAAATAAGTGCTTGATTTGTAAATTAAGACTGCATGGTTTCAATCTTTCTATGTCTATATTTTTCTAAAAAAAGCAGCCAGATTTGTCAACCACAGAACATAAATCAATAATATAATAACATTAATAAAAGCGTATTCAACTACACGTCTCTCATTATTAAAGCCAGACGCACCCACAAACTTCTGATATCACCACCATTGAACTGGATTGGATAACGTTACGGCTCCAAGTAAGGCACTTGTCTGGTAGATAAACGCGGAGGGAGACTCGCATGGCAACTCCGCACACCACACACACCGCCCAAAACTCAGCCAGGTGCTGGCTGAATAAAACTCCCACAAATATCTCGGAACAACTAAACGTCGGCATTACTTAATCATATGATTGACCAGTGTTAAGTAACAGTTACCGCTAACGCATGCATACGGATAGCCTACAACTTAGCTATTTGCAGCTCCCTAAATACAATGGCAAAACATGTTTTATATAACAGGCATTCAGGGAGGGAGACACACACACACACACCACACACCCTCCAACACTCAGCCAGGTGGTGCGCTGAATAAAACTCCCACAAATACCACGGAACAACGTTGGCATTAGGCTACTTAATCATATGACCAGTGTTTTGTAACAGCTACGCGATGAATATGGATAGCCTACAACTTAGCTATTTGCAGCTCCCTAAATACAATGGCAAGCAGTTTTAGGCTATAAACGATCATTAAGCATTAAAAAAGTAGCCTACCTATCCTATCTATCATTCGTGTTTTCCATTTGGACCCACAAACTTGCTTCCACCTTCAAAGTGTATGGCAATATTTCAGCTAAGTCAAACAGTTAA
>NC_063196.1:24161634-24191634 GCF_017589495.1 Alosa alosa
TGTCAGTGTATTATGGACATATCTGCCTAGATCAGTTTATTTAATGCTGTAGATTAATGTAGATTTTTCTGTGTTAAAATCTGTGTGTGTTTATTTCTCTCTCTGTGTGTATGTGTTTGTTTGTTTATAACTGTCTGTGGTTGTTTCTATCTGTGTGTGTGTGTGTGTGTGTTTGGTTCTATCTGTGTGTGTGTGTCTGTGTTTGTTTCTATCTGTCTGTGTTTTTGTGTGTGTGTGTGTTTAGAGTAAGATAAAGAAGCGATCGTGGGTGCTGCATGAGTGTGTGGAGCGGGTGCCGGAGAATGTGGACGCTGCCAAGGAGCTGCTGCAGTACGGACTTAAGGGCACTGACCTCGAGGCCCTCATCGCCATCGGCAACGGAGAAGACGGTGGCAGGTGTGCGAACACACACACACACACACACACACACACACACACACACACACACACACACACACACACACCCCTGCACGTGGTCTCTCTCTCATACATACACAAATGTAAACGTAGAAATACTCAAACACACCGACTGATACACACAAAAACAAACAATGCACAACGTTTTGAACATACTGTATACGCACACACACATGCACGCAACATTTTTATACGCACACAGACATGCAAACAACATTTTTATATGCACTTTCACAAACACATTCTTTTATCATCTCTACAATTTTGCAATCTCTACTACTCTTATTTTTTTCTCTGGCTCCCCACACACACACACACACACACACACACACACACACACAAACAAACAAACAAACAAACAAACACACACACACACACACAGGTTCATCCTTCCAGGTGACGTTGATGTAGATGACACTCCGTATGAAGACTTTCTTTCTGCTGAGGAGGAGATGGACAGAAGAAAGGAGAAAGAGCAGAAGAAGAGACAAGAGCTGCTCAAGAAAGTGGATTTCAGCAGGTACACACACACACACACACACACACACACACACACACACACACACACAGTCTTTCTCTCTCTCTCTTTTATATGACAATCATTGTTTCACATTTATATAGTCTGTACACACACACACACACACACACACACACACACACACACACACACACACACACACACACACACACACACACACACACACACACACACACACACACACACACACACACACACAAATAATTCTCACACACACACACACACACACACACACACACACACACACACACACACAAAAATAATTCTGACACACACACACACACACACATAATTCTGGTGGTTTGATTTGGAATCTGTCTTTTCCGTCTCCCTGCTGTCTTGAGAAATTGAGGTCACTCTGTGCCTGAAAGAGATGCTCTACCCCAGTGCCATCTATTAGTGCCAGCAATCGCCGCCCAGTAGATCAGACAGTTTGTCAAAACATTCGGAGACCACACGCCAGGATGCTGCAGCTCTCAACAATGTTTTTCCAGGAAAAAATATGTTATTTGGTTTTTGGATCGTGGTGGTGTAATCGTGAAACATTTTACACTATTGTGCAAAAATTGTGAGCTATGGAAACTATGGCATGGCGTGTAGACAACACAAGGCATTTGGGGACATAACTATGGCATGGTGTGTAGACAACACAAGGCATTTGGGGACATAACTATGGCATTGCACCAGTTTACTTTTTTCTCACAAGGCATTTGGGGACCTAACTATGGTATTGCGTGTAGACAACACAAGGCATTTGGGGACATAATGGAGAGAGTTGCGTATAGACAACACAAGGCATTTGGGGACATAACTATGGCATTATGTGTAGACAACACAAGGCATTTGGGACATAACTATGGCATTATGTGTAGACAACACAAGGCATTTGGGGACATAACTATGGCATTGTGTGTAGACAACACAAGGCATTTGGGGACATAACTATGACATTGTGTGTAGACAACACAAGGCATTTGGGGACATAACTATGGCATTGTGTGTAGACAACACAAGGCATTTGGGGACATAATGGAGAGCGTTGAGAAGCACCAGTTGACATTTTTCTGACATGTTGTGGAGTAAACAACTAAAGAGAAAATGATCAACGGATGAAACGACTATGAAAATATTTTTTAATCGCTTGTACACAAAAATAATTATGCTGTGGAAATGGCCATATTGGACACTTTGTAAGTGATTGAGTGAGAAAGTGTGTGTTTGTGTGTGTGTGTGTGTTTGTGCGTGCGTGCGTGCGTGCGTGGTTGCTTGTGCTGTTGGGAACAGCCTCACCTGCTGAGTTTAATATCTTTACTCTGCCTCACAGGGAGAAATGAAAGGTGTTTTATTGTGTGTAATCACAATAAAAAAAGATAATTTACAGACACTCACACACACACTGCACACACACTGCACACTCACTGGTCTGTGATTTTTAATTGGCAATGATTCAGTTCATTTCCTGTTGGCTCCCCCTGGCTACGTACTGCCTTCTGTGTTGTAAATGGCTTTGAGTGGTCCACACGTGTGTGTGTGTGTGTGTGTGTGTGTCTGGTAAGCTAATGTTTAAAGAGTTTTGTCTCCGCGATTGGCTTTGTTGTGATATTCAAACTAGTTAATTTGCATGCATGCGTATTGCGCTGCGGTGTTGATGATGCTAACCTTTAGTTAACACCGGGCGAACGGTCATTGACGCATTTATTTTGGCGCTTACAACAATCTACAGTAGTTTGTTCGATTCACGTGCAGTAGCCTACAGAGGAGAGGAGCGGGTCTGTGTGTGTGTGTGTGTGTATATGCGTGTGTGTGCGTGTGTGTGTGCGTGTGTGTGCGTGTGTGTGCGTGTGTCTTGTCGTCTTGTGTAATGCGTATTGTGTGTGTCGCCGGCGTGCGGTGTGTGGGGTGTGGGGAAGCGTCCTTGTATGGATGAAACACAGGACAATGAGAAGCCGATAATCGGTGCCACTGCATGTATTTGTTAACTAGCGAAAAGAAGGTCATATCTACATGAAATAGAAACGAATCAGAATCATTAAATGTTTACAAGGCTGGAAGTTCAACAATAGGTCTACTAATGTGATTAAAATAGTTAAATAAAACAAATTTCATTCATCAATCTTATTCAATGACTTAATGCCATCATAACATAGGCCTGGGCTCCAGGAAAGAACAGTTTATGTTTAACTTATCTAATTTTGTGTTGGTCATACTATAGAATAATATATTGCTTGTCTTTGTTGAATAAGACAGAAGATAAAGAGCTTAAAAATAATCGCATATCGCGTCGCAATCGCAATATTGGTGAGAAAAATAGCAATTAGATTTTTTTCCAAAATCGTTCACCCCTATCCTGGACTGTGTTCTCTTTGCTCTGCAAGTAGTCCTTTTTTAACGGTGTGAAATCTGCCTGACGTGCAGCTTGTGTTGAAGGGCACCCATACACACACACACACACACACACACACACACACACACACACACACACACACACATACACACACACACACACACACACACACACACACACACAGATACTCTAAAGCTAACTCAGACAGCTCAACACCTTTTAGTGGCTTGTAGTGCTGCCTTAGACCCAAATCAGTAGTTGGGGCGGTAACCCAATAACACACTGCCTTGCTGCCTGCTCTGGTAGACACCACACTTGCTCCTCTTAATGTTGCTGTGTTGCCTTGATCATTTGCCTAATTTATTTTTTAACTGCACAGTTGTTACAATAATGGCTCTGTGCTAGATGCATTTTGTGTGTGTGTGTGTGTGTGTGTGTTTGCTATTTCTGCGTGTATCTCTGTGTGTCTGACTACAAGTGTGAGCTTGCTTTATGTGTCTGTGTTCACAATATATTGGTATGCATGACCAAACAGTATTGTTCTTCAGTATCTTCTCTGTAGGATAATACATTAAATTAAAATTGTGTGTGTGTGTGTGTGTGTGTGTGTGTGTGTGTGTGTTACAGTGAGGCAGCAGGTCATTACAATCTAATTTCTTTCTCAATCCATTGGCTCAGAAACCTAAGTGCCTTACAAAGTGCAAACAGATTAAACTATAAGACACACACACACACACACACACACACACACACAAATACTATCACCATCTGGCTGAACAGGTCAATTTGAACACATTATTAGACCATATTTCTTGTGCGTGTGTGTGTGTGTGTGTGAGTGTGAGTTTCTACATCTGTATGGCGTGTGATTTATTTTATAATGAGTATACCATAACATTTTGCCTCTGTGCTATCAAAGCGAGAGATACCATTTACCCCATCTGAATTGGAGGAGAAGTACGGTGATGGGGTTGAACTGATGGCATATTGAGATCTGATTTTGTGTGTGTGTATCTGTGTGTATGTGTGTATGTGTGTATGTGTGTGTGTGTGTGTGTGTGTGTGTGTGTGTTTGTAGGTTGACTCTGGAACAGAAGGAACTATGCCGAAGTCGTCTGAAGCTTCTCTGCTACCTGGACAGGCTGGCCACCTATGAGGTTTCCCTTTCTACCTGTCAATTATTCTACCTGTCAATCATTCTATCTGTCAATCATTCATTCCGTCACTTTGATGTTGTTGTTTGTTTATTTGTTTGTTTGTTTCTTTGTTCAGTCTTTCCTTATTTTGTGTATAATTGTTTTTAAAGTGCTCTAATGCAGCTATATACAGTTTCATGTACTTACATGCATGGATCATATTTTGTAAACCTAGAACTATAAGATCATTTTAGTAAACCTACTGTATATCAGGGGCTGTATTCACAAAGAATTTTAAGGCTAAAAGTAGCTCCTAACTGGCGAATTTAGGAGCAACTCCTAAAAATAATGGGCGTGTCACTCCTAACTTTAGGACTCCTAATTTTTTTCACTAAAAGTAATTCACGAAGCATTTTAATTTTAGAGCTAAAAGTAGCAACCAAGTCTGGGACAGCTTAAAAGAAGTTGAGAGGACTCCTAACTCACTAAGACCTATTCACAAACCGCTTTTTGTGGCATTTCACGTCGCAATGTTTTGAAATCCTATGCGGCTACAGGAGCTTCCAATCGCGAGGAAACAATTTTGCATTGTAGGCATAACTAACTGATGCAATAATGCCACCAACAACAACCAAAACTAGGCTACTCATTGTCAACATGTAAATTAAATGTAACGTTCCATTTTGAATCAAATTAAAATGTTCTCCTTTGCAAACGTAGGCATAGGCTATGGTGACAGATTAATTTAATAATGTTACAAAGATACTACATCAATCCGTATGTTTCATTAGGCTACTAGGCTATTTGTTTTGCCTTACTCTTGATTCATTTAGGCCTTTTTATTCAGTTATTCATCATCTTCCGTCCTTGTGTAGCGCACACATTCTCAGACCTGTCACCTGCCACTCATCATCATAAGGGAGGTGTTAGGAATCATTCCCGCGCTAAAATCATCCCCAGCTAAAATCTTTTTAGTGCGATTTAGGAGTACTCCTAGTGGTAAGATAAAAGGCTTTGTGAATATGGCCCCAGAACTATAAGATCATTTTAGTAAACCTACTGTATAACAGAACTATAAGAACATTTTAGTAAACCTACTGTATATCAGAACTATAAGAACATGTTATTGTTTTTTTAAGCTCTGTGTGCTATAGTTCTCTGAACCCCAAGAACCATTAGACTATTATACTATTCTGTAAGTCCCTAGTACTTAACCGCTTAACCTGCTAGGATCTATCTCGGCCTCCTGAGGCGTTTGAGCTGATCATTGATCTCATATGGGCTGTGATCTCATATGCTCTCATATGCGCTCAAATGCTCTAGCATTTACAGCTTTCATAAATATTAGCATAATCTAGAAGGGACTTTACCTTGGTCTGTCACACACATACACATGCACACATGCACACACGCACACACACTTAAAACATATTCAGACCAAAAGTGGAAAAACTGTCAAAATTCACCCCGATGAACGGAAGTCCTGGTATGCTAAGCGCTTGTTTAGGACTTGTTTCCTGGGTCTTTGGGTGTGATATAGTGTTAAGTGTTATACTTGTCTGTCATTGTTCTGCTCACTGCTACAGTAAGTTCATTAAGTTGGGCAAGTGTAGTTAAGGTTATGGTTCAGGAGGTACACTAGCGAAGTTCAATGTTGTCGGTTAAGTAAGCTAATTTTGTGTTTTCATCACCTCACAACAAAACGTTTGATAAAATCATAAATGAATTATTCTGTGTTTTGGTTCATTTAAAAATGTAACACGTAGTCCAACATTTCAGAGGGTGTCCGAACTTCCTACTAGCTTCAAGGTGTTTCCTGCAGGGCATAGCAGATGAATTGTAATGACCTCACCACTTTTGTGGCTTCAACATGCGATTAAGTTCTCAGACAGCTTGCAGACTAAGGAAATGTCACTCTATTAAATATCCTCGTTGTTGAGTTTCAAGGTTTAGTTTTGACCTTAACATTCAGACAGCTTAGACAGACTCTTGCTTGCTTCCCTGCCTCCCTTCAAGCTTTACTTCCTGCTTTCTCTCTCTCTCTTTCATGATTTCTTTCTTGGTTTGATTTCTCTCTCTTCTAGATTTACTTCTTTACTTTCTAGCTCTATTGCAAATGCATTGCAACACACATTTAGTGAATGGCTATGACACAGTGCATGCATAAAAACAGGGACCAAAAAATAAATAAATGGATGGATGGATGAATGAATGAATAATAGAATAAATTAATAAAATAAATAAATAAATTAATAAAATAAATAAATAAATAAATAAGAGAGATTGTAAGAAGAAAGTTGATCCAGCCTGGCAGGTGGGCTTATGTGTTTGTTATTACCAGGTCAGTCGCTGTTTCCCCCATTAAGTTTCCGAGGCCTGAAATTAGGCCTTTAAAATGTCAGACCTCCCCTTGAGCGTGCCGCAGGAAATTGGCCACACAAACTGACATTCCTTCATAATCAGTGCATAGCCGATAATTGAAAATAAATAACCAAAATGAAATTAGTCGGGAATTAATTTTCATTTCTTCATGGTAGGCATTGTGCTGTTGAGGAACTATAGAGAGCTCTCACCCTTTGCGAAGTCGAGGATCATTGTGCCGTTGAAAGGAGTTTCCTCAAGCCCTCTAACTTTTTATCGCTGTGGTATTGCTGGAATGGCAAAGACTCTAAGCTCTTCTTGCTTGAGATTGTAAGGCTTTATGGTGGTCTTATGTGACATTTCATGTCTGTCTCTCTTTTCCTCTCTCCCTTTCTTTCTTCTTTTCTTTTTTTATGATTCCCTCTCTCTCTCTCTTACTTTACTTCTCTTCTGCCCTTTTTCTTTCTTTCTTTCTTTCTTTCTTTCTTTCTGTCTCTCCTTCCCCCACTCTCCTCAACTGCCCCCACACTTCCCCTGTCTTTTTTCATTCTTTCTATACCCCCTCCATCTCTCTACCTCCTCTCTCTATCTCTCTACCTCCTCTACCTCCTTTCTCTCTTTCTCTCTCTCTCTCTCTCTCTCTCTCTCTCTCTCTCTCTGTAGGATATATTGGGTGGCCCTCACACCGCGGAGGAGAGATATGATGCTGAATTCTTTAAGACTTTCCGCAGTCAGAATATTGTCCAGTCAGCAAGAAACTATGCCAGGGTAAAGCCCTTTATCGCCCTAACTGTGTTTGTGTGTGTGGGTGGGTGGGTGAGTGTGTTGGTGTGTGTGTGGGTGGTTATGTTGAGGTGTGTGCTTTTGTGTGCATGCTGTTTTGTTTCTGATGTGTGTGTTGGGTTTTATCTGTGTGTGTGATCATATACTGCTGTGAAATGTTCATATGTGCCATAACTCAGTGGTTTGAAATGCATACATTTTATATGTGCTTTCGGATTTAAAACCCTGAAATGACCCTCTGCATCTATATTCTCATTCTCCCTTCCCTATTGTGTATTAATACTGTGGTGTGTGCGTGCGTGCGTGCGTTTGTATTTGTGTGTGTGTGTGTGTGTGTGTCCTGGCGTGCGTGTCTTGGCGCGTGTGGCGTGTGTAAGGCGTGCGTGCGTCTTGCGTGTTTGTCGCGTGTGTCGTAGGTAAGGCGTGTGTGTCGCGTCAACACAACAGGAGAGCAACGTCGAGGCCCTGCGCATCCTCTTCACCTACCACGGCTCAGAGCTGCTGCAGCATCGCCTGGCCATCCTCCGCAATTTCCCAGAAACCACCTCTCCACATGAGTACACCATCCTGCTCCCCGAGGCCTGGTACGTCATGTTCTCTAACACGACTCTTCCACCTCTAAGACGACCCTTCCACTGGGCCAGAGGTAAAAAGGTCATTTGGCCAAATGGTGCAGTGGCACCAGATGTGTTTTGAATCATTTTAGACTGTTTATTGATGTACTATTTTACATTATTTACTGTAAACCCTTCACATGGTGCAATTTTACCATCTTATAATTCTGATGCCATCCTAGCAACGTCCAAGATGGCATCCAGGATTTGGTAGGGGACAGTGTCCAGAATGTTAAAGGGATGGTATCAGAATGTTGAAGGGATGGTATCAGAATCTTAAATTGGTGAAATGTCATGAATTCGGTTGAAACAGAGCAGAAATCAAGGATTTCTGAGTGCGGCATGTGAAGGGGTTTTCCTATATTGCATCATATTATGTTTATTCTTCCCATAAGCTTTGTCAGTTGTGAGAGATGCTATGCCTGTAGGTCATGAAGGTTGGATTTCATTGGTTTAGTGCTCCATCTGTTATGTGTTGACATTCCTGATTGGTTCATTGGAACTTCAAATGAGCTAGGCAGCCTCCCGCATGGTGACAGGACAGACAAGGCTTTATGCCACTGTGGAAGACATGCCATTATCAGGACAACTCTTCACATGGCTCAGAGTGTGTTGTGTCTCTGTTGCACTGCCATGGAGCTAGTAAACAGAGCTTGTTGTTGTTGTCCAAATCTGCTATACACTGTCCTTTCAAAAAGCACAGAGAGATTTCATACGTTTGTGTTTGTTTGTTTGTTTGTTTGTTTATTTATTTATGTATTTATTTATTTATCTAGCCATGTGTCCCGTAGGCTTTTCTACACTATGAATGTTCTGTTCACAGCTCTCTTGGGAATAGACTAAATTGTGGAAGCGTGTTTGTATGCAAACCGTGAGTTGTTTTGACACTCCTGGGCATGTTAAGGGAAAAAAACGGTAAAATAATTGTACTTTCTAAATTTATACCTGAAGCATAACAGATCAAATTATTTTGAAGTAGGGATCCTCGACGGCTGGTGACAGAATCTTAAGCGGGTCTCCTGCGTCGATCCATCTCTCTCTCTCGCTCCATCTGTTTCTCTCCCTCTCTCTCTCTTTTTCTCTTTCTCTCTCTCTCTCTCTCTCTCTCTCTCTCCATATGTTTGTTTCTCTCTCTCTCTGTCTTTTTCTCTTTCTCTCTCCCTCTCTCTTTCTCTCTCTCTCCATCCGTTTCTTTCTCTCTCTCTCTCTCTCCTCTCTCTTTCTCTATCTCTCCATCTGTCTCTTTCTCTCTCCATCTCTCTCTCTCTCTCTCTCTCTCTCTCTCCTCTTGCCATTTGTTTATTTACTTTCCTCAGCCACCTCCACACTCTCGTCACATAAACGCATCCATGCACACACACATCCACTTACAGGGACATAGACACAAGCGGACACACACACACACACACACACATCCACTTACAGGGACATAGACACAAGTGGACACACACACACACACACACACACACACACACACACATACACTTACAGGGACATAGACACAAGCGGGCACACACACACACATCCACTTACAGGGACATAGACATAAGCGACACTCGCACACACACACACACACACACACACACACACACACACACACACACACACACATCCACTTACAGGGACATAGACACAAGCGGACACACACACACACACACATCCACTTACAGGGACATAGACACAAGGGGCACACACACACACACACACACACACACACACACATCCACTTACAGGGACATAGACACAAGCGGGCACACACACACACACACACACACACACACACACACACATCCACTTACAGGGACATAGACACAAGCGGGCACACACAAACACACACACACACACACATCCACTTACAGGGACACACACACACACATCCACTTACAGGGACATAGACGCAAGTGGCCCCTCTCACACACACACACACACACACACACACACACACACACACACATCCACTTACAGGACATAGACACAAGCGGGCGCCACGCACACACACACACACATACACACATACACTTACAGACACACACACACACACACACACACACACTTTACCCGTTATGTGTGCAGCAAAACTCCATTATGGCTCGCTGTATTTGACAGTTTCTTGACTTTTGAGATGCTTAGCGGTGCTCTCCATTGTAATGTTTTGAGTTTGACGTTATGAGTTGTGAGAACGTCATAAAATCCCCAAACAGCTGTACACATGCATACATGCTGTAGTTCATTGTGCGTACGTGCATGCGGCGTGCGTGTATAGGTAGGGCATATATTTGGCGCACTAGTATTACAGAGTTTGGATCTGATCCCAAATATATTTTCTGTAAGAAGTTTGCACCCAGGTAATGTTTTCACTTGTGAGTTAGTGTATACCCAGGTCTGTCTGTGAATGTATATTTCTCTTTATGTCTGTGTGTGTGTGTGTGTGTGTGTGTGTGTGAGTGATTAATGTCTGGTTGAAGTTGCCGTGAGCGTAGACTCTGGAGCGGTCTGATATATGCAGCGCTTGGAGAGAAAAAAAGAAATCCCTCCCTATGCAGCCCGGTGACTAATGGCGCCTAAATAAACTGCCCAAACTCCTCGGCCCTCTCCCCTGTTCTGTTGCCCTCCACCAGGGCCAGGGGGCTAATTTGGCCCAGCTTCTGTCTCTAAATTACCCCCCCCCCCCACTGTCTTAATGCCTCTCTTTCAGACACACAACTCCTCTGATACGCCATCACTTCACTTTCAGTGTTCCTTTCTCCACACCCACACCCCCACACACACACACACCACTCTTAGTTCTCCTGATCTGAAGGATTTGTTGTGTCGTGCAGAGCAGGTGAAAAGCTGTGTCAGCAAATAGGAGATGAAATGGAGCCTCTGTGCTGGTTCCTCTGCAGTATGTTTTCAGGTGTATTATTACACCTGGTGTTCTTTCCATTTGCCATTTCTCATTTGGCTGTTTGGATATGTCTGTATGTATGTTTTGATTACTTTTTGGTTTTATGGAGTCTTACTTGCGCTCTCTTTCTCTCTCTTTCTCTCTCTATCTCTTTCTCTTTCTCTTTGTATCTCTCTTTTTCTTTGTATCTCTCTCTCTCTTTATCTCTTTTTCTTTGTATATTTTTCTTTGTATATCTCTCTTTCTCTTTGTATATCTCTCTCTCTCTATTTCTTTGTCTTTGTATCTCTCTCTCTCTCTCTGTTTTGCAGTGTTGATGAGGAGGGCACTCTGGTGTGTATTGCATGGGATGAGCGGAAACACAGGGACACAGACTGGTGTGAGGAGAGTGACTGCAGGTACACACACACACACACACACACACACACACACACACACACACACACACACACACATCTACACACTTCAGTCCAGTGCCCAGTCAGCAGTCTCTGTTTGTAACTGTTACTTTTGTTTTGCTCTAATGCCATTCACTCAGCCTCGCAGGCTTAGAGAAATCAGCAGATAGTGCTTATTTTCTGACAAAATTCCAACTCTCTCACTCACACACACACACACACACACACACACACACACACACACACACAAACACATTTACCAGTAGCTCCATCTTCCCTTCAGATTGACAAAACACCTACTAAACAGTCTTGTTCCTGGGTGAGGGTGAGAAACTGTCTTTTGTGTTGTTTTTTTGGATTGGCCTGCGACTGAAATATACACTAAAGCATTTACCTGATTCAACTCAAAAGCATCGACTGCACTCCCCTGGCCTCATCACATTACTCACACTTATGCCCTTGTATTCTCAAAAGTGCACATTTTAAGTGTTCACTCTGTGATGTTAGCGGAGGGTGGCCCAAATACATATAAGCCTCTAAAAGGGTCAGAAGCTAGGCTAATTGCCTTTTCCCTTTCATGACCGGGACCAGACCAAGACTTTTTTTTTTTTTTTTTTTTTCGGTTATGAGCTCTGGTGAGTAGCTTCAGTCTCCACTTGTAATAAGTTTGGGGGCGAGACTATATAAATGCTAGAAATGTCTAAATAGTGCTAGGCAACGGTTGTGCGAGTACATTTGAGAAATTGAAACAACATGCCATTAAATTGTTGAGAACGGCATCCTTGATTGCTTTGCTGTTTAGATTGATCAATAGATGTGTTGTCTTTAAAAAAATCATGTCTATCATTTCCACTGCTAGGCAACAGCTAAATTTGATTATTTACCTCAGCCTCAGAGATGGAAACAAAAAAGTCTGAGGCTTTTCCACAGATTCTGGGCTTCAACCCATACGGGCGTAACTTTAGGTTATACATTTGGGACTTCATGTTCTATAACAGTTAATATTTATGATTATGGGGTAGTTGTATTGGCTGGTTTTGATTATTGGGGGGGTTACAACCCCCCTATCCCCCCTATAAATTACAAGCTTGCATAGTGGCAATGGCAATGGCTCCACCCTCAACTGTTGACCGCCTGGCCATTACTGTGACTGCGGAGGATTGCCGAAGAGTGCTCAGCGGTGTCAGCCCTACGAAAGCCACCGGCCAGGTGGACTTTCAGAGAGGGCGCTCAGAGACTGTGCTGATCAGCTGGCGGAGATGTCCAGGAGGTGTCCAGTAACCTCTTCAACCCCTCTCTATTTCAGTGCACTGTCCACATTCAATCCCTCTCTTTCTCAGTGCACTGCCCCCAAATGCTTTGAGTCTGACACTAATGTGCCTGTTCCAAAGAAAACCGCGATCAAGCAGCCTAAACTGACTTCGGACCTCTGGCTCCCACCCCCAATTGTGATGAAGTGCTTCGGTAGGCTGGTCCTAAGGCACATCAAGTCTTCACTCCAGTGTTTCCCAGAGAATTAAATTCCATTTGTGGTGGTTGGTTTGCAGAATGAACTTGAATGCAACAGTTTTTAACAAATTAGCACAGCGTGGTTATGATGCTAACCAGATTTTAGCACAATTTAGTACAACCTGGAAAATCATTGTGTGGTGGTTAGGGCTGGGTGATATGGCTGAAAACTGTATCACGATATAAGTATTTCATATCAGTCAATGTCGATAATAATTTTTTTAAAAGAAAAAAAATAAATATATTTCAGGTAAGGACCAGAAGGGAAAAAAAGTTACATTTAAACACTTATTTTAAACTTAACCTTCCTCTGATTTTAATCACCTCAGTTATTAATCAAAACAAACAGAGAAAAGAAATAGCAACACAATCATGAAAAACACTAAAATAAATAAATGTGCACATAAGTCTGAATGAAAAGCAGCACTGGTTGAAGCCTGGAAATATTGTAAACAAAGTAGCTTAATTTTCTAGTTTAGTCTACTGGTTAGACTGTTTAGTTTCCCCACGTGTGTTTAAGTTTCAAATGAATACTTTTTCTCCTTGGGACAGGCCCGTGAGTCTTGGAAAATAGTTTTCCATTTTCCATCAGGATTGAGATGATTAGAATTTAGCAGTCAATTTGAATGCAGCAGTTTTGAACAAATTTGTGCAGCGTGCTAATGACGCTAACCAGATTTAATAGCAATTTCGCCAGTCGTCTTGCACGATTGTGAATGTTTGGATTACATGTGCATGCTGAGGAGGGATGCGCCTGTTGAGAGGGGGGAGAGAGAGAGAGAGAGAGAGTGCACTCAAGTCTGTGTTGAGGTAGGCCTACTTCTATCGCCTACTTTGGTAGAGTTGCACATACTAGCTACAATGCAAGATATAGCCTATTTATTTATGGACAAACGTAAGGCGGGAGAGGTGTGTGTTGCTTTTAATTATCGAATGTTCTATCAAAAGTATATTTTATTGATATCGATTACATGTCTATTGCGATACATATCGCTATTGTTTTTTCGCCCAGCCCTAGTGGTTGTCAATGTTGATATTGTGGTGCGCCGCCATAAATAAGTCAATGTATGGGAAACACTGCACTCCCACCCACCCTGCACCAACATCAGTTTGCCCACAGTGTCAACAGAAGACACCATAAAGACTGCTCTCGACACGGCACTGATCTAGAACATCAGGGGACATAGGTGAGGATGCCGTTAGTGGACTTCAGCTCTGTCTTTAACGCCATCATCCCCAGCAGACTGCCAAATCTGGCTTTTGAACAACCTGATCACAGTCTGTCAGGATGTGGACCCAACACCCCCCTACTCCTGAGCAGAGCTGTAAAAGTCCAGCTTCGGAAGGTAAAAGTCCTGCCACATATTTACTCCAACCATTTACTAAACCAGCTGATTTTAATTGGCACAACTCCTCAGCCAGATAGATGAGCTAACTAGTGAAAACACCTATGCTAAGTCCACAGGGAGAAACAACTTTTACTTTGTGAAGCCGGATTTTGACAGCTCTGCTCCTGAGCTCCAGAGAGCTGTGTGCTATGCCCTCCTCTTTACTCCTTCTACACCCACGGCTGCACACCAACCCACAGCACCAATACAATCATCAAGTTTGTAGATGGCACCACTGTGGTCTTACTAATACACAATGGTGGATGATGAGTCTGCCTACAGGGAAGAAGTATGTTAAACTGTTTGTGTGGTGGTGCATCAGATGGACAACCTGGCAGTCCACACCTCCAAAACAAAAGAGCTGATCATCTGGTTCAGGAGACCAAGAGAGGAACCTGCTCCTCTATGCAAGAATAGACACGGTGGAGAGTGTGTAACTTCAAAAACTTGGCACACACACACACACACACATCTCCCAGGACCTCACTTGGGCTGTCAACACCACCTCACTGGTGAAGAAGGCACAGAAGCGGCTCTACTTCTTAAAGACACGATGGAAAGCCAAGCAGCTGTTGCTTAGTCCTCGAGTCGCAGGTCTATGGAGAGCACACTTACATCTGGCATTCTGGAGTGGTACGCCAGCTGCTCAGAGGCTGACCAGAATGCTCCTCTGAGAGTTCTCAAATCAGAACAGAGAACCACCAACACTCAGCTGCCTTCAATGGAGGACTTTTACATCATTAAGGACTCCTCATCCTGGCCACCACCTCTTCACTCTGCTGCCTTCTGGAAGGTGCCAGAGGTCTATCAAGGCCACACTTCCAGACTCCTGAAAAGCTTGGTACCCCTCTGGAAGATGCCAGAGCTCTATCAAGGCCACACTTCCAGACTCCTGAAAAGCTTTCTACCCCTCTGGAAGGTGCCAGTGGTCTATCAAGGCCACACTTCCAGACTCCTGAAAAGCTTGGTACCCCTCTGGAAGGTGCTAGAGGTCTATCAAGGCCGCCTGCACGTTTCTTGGTGTTTTATGCCCCCAATGTTGTCTTCAAGGCAGCGCTGCCTGGAAGGCACTATGGTTAGGCATGGGTTAGGGTTAGGGTTGGAGTTAGGTTTAGGATAAGGTGCCTTTTAAGTTGACTGTGGCAGCGCTGCCTGGAAGACGACGTTGGGGGCATAAAACACCATCGAGCATGCACTTCCAGACTCCTGAAAAGCTTGTTACCCCTCTGGAATGTGCTAGAGGTCTATCAAGTGCTTCCAGACTCCTGAAAAGTTTTCTACCCCTCTGCCATCAAAGCACTGAACTCGGTCTCATAATCAAGCACTGCTGCTAGATACAACTCACCATGCCTAGTGACCTCTGCATTGAGTACATCCTGTACAAAATAGATGGGTACAGTGCAATGTACTGTCCAGCAATCCTGCTACATATTGCTATTTATTCTGACTGATAAGTCTGTGTGCGGGTATTGGTGCCTATTTGTAACATACCTTCACATTGTTCTTTTAAACCCATACTTGTTATTTTGTATTTTTTGTATGTGTACAGTATGTGCTTCTCTGTTTGTGGTTCTGTTTGCTGTGTCTTCACTGTATGTACTGCTCAGGGAGGATGCTCTAAATGTTGCTGTTCAACTGTTTAGTGAGAATAAAGCATTCTATTCTATAAACATCCTGTGTTCCTATACACCCTCAGTGTTTCCCACAGAATTGAATTCTATTTGTGGTGGTAGGTTTGCAGAATTAACTTGAATGCAACAGTTTTTAACAAATTAAAAATAAATAAATAAGCGCAGCTTGGTTATGATGCAGATTTAAGCCCAATTTAGCCAGTCGACTTTTATGCCAACAACTGAAGGATTGTTAATGTTTTCTTTAAATGTGCATGTAGGTTGTTGAGATACAAGGAGAGGCTGTGCAAAGGTGCACATAGCTCTACTGTAAACTAATTCCATCCCATTTAAATAGTACAACATGGAAAATCATTGTTTGGTGGTCAGTGTTGACATTGTGGTGGGCCGCCACAAATGAGTCAATGTATGGGAAACACTGCACCCTTTCATGACCTCGTAAACATTATGTACTCATGCAAGGGGGTAAGTGTGAGGAGTTAATTCTCTTGTCCTTGGTAACCAAGTCCAACCAAACTCTTCACTTTGCAGATCGGTGGTGGAGACCAACCTTCCTGATGAGGATGACTTCCTGTATGAGGAGGCAGACCTTGAGAGGTTCCGCACAGCGATTCCACCAATCACACTCCTCACTGACTGGTACCTCACTCGGGCTCAAGATATTGAAAATAACTCCAGACAGGTGTGTGTCTGCAAGCGCTCTCTAGAACATAACAAGCAGTGTCTTATCCATAGACTTTCTATATCTTTGTGTGAATAATAATAATAATCACAATGTTGCTGTTATTGTTGTTGTTGTTATTATTATTATTTATTTTTATTATTTATTGTTTAGTAGTAGAGCTTTGTATATTCTTACCACGACTCCCTTATTAGGAGACGTGGCATTAAGATATCCTCTCTCTTGAGATATTCCAAACCCCTTGCACTCGTTTTTTTTTTTTTTTTTCTATTCATTCTTTTCTCTTTTTTTGCTTAGGCAGCCTGGTGCACAGAGACCGCATAGTGAGAAATGACCCAAAAGTAAAACTGTGCATTTGTGACACAAATTTGTATTAGCCTTGATGAATGGCCTTCTGCAGGAACGGGGGGGAAATTATGTGCCATATTTCAATAGTTGGCTGCACAGATGAACCTGCGGCATTTATCAGTGTTATACCAGGAGCCAGGGCTTCACTAGAGTGTCAGAGGATAATGTTAATATTGGCTTTTCTATTGAGGATTAATAAGCAAAGGTGGTGCTTGTCGGCACAAAAAGAGCAGACATTTTCAAAGTTTCACTTTGTATTTATTTAAATTAGTTGCTGGGTCGATCTTCCTCATATCAGGGACATACCGGGGGGGGGGCATTGTTCTAAAAGGAGTCAGACAGCATAGCGCAGCCGTCTTATTTGTCAAATGAAGCCATTTCTAGGAGTCTCGTTTCTAGAAAGCTCTGTGGTGCTGCTGGCATTGGTAAGAGCTTGAGTTTGAGCTCCTCTGTGATTGGCTGCACATTTGTCCATTCTGCTCTGTCACTGGCTCCTTCTTCATTCTTGATTGGGATTGGAATTATGAAATCCCAGGCCAATACCGATGTTAAAAAATAACGATTTGTCCTAGTTTTTACTTCAATTTTGTTGTTAATTTTGCCCTAGTAGATGGGGGTATTTTCTTGACTTTCAAGCCTGAATACCCCTGTCTGCATATACCACAACATATACTGTACCTAGTACATACCACAACATATACTGTACCTAGTACAGACCACAACATATACTGTACCTAGTACATACCACCACAACATATACTGTACTTATTACAGAGCACAACATATACTGTACCGAGTACAGACCACAACATATACTGTACCTAGTACAGAATTGATGCAACATGGCAGATAAACATCAGCCACTGCCATCAGTATATGCCGTATAAATTTGCCTGTAGCCGATGACCGTTAGCAAGGCTGATATTTGCTAATACCAATGTTGGGCAGACATGTTTGTGCATAATTATTTACTAATAATTTAATTAATTCCAATTAATTGAGTCACCTGAGACCCACCCAAGGCTACCCTTTTGTTCATTCTCGTCTGTGATTGACTAACCACACTGGCTACCCTCCTGTGAATGTCTGTTTGTGATTGGTTCTGTAACACAAGTGCTTGTCTATGATTGGCTGTGCAGGTGGACTGTGCACTGTTTCTGGTGCGTTTGGGGAAGGAGCGGGAGATCCCGGGGCTGGAGCGCCTGTGTGATGACCTGGTTACCCTGGAGACACTGGTGTACGAGACATCATGTGACCTGAGCCTCAGCCTACGGGAGCTGCTCAAGCTGCGGGACATTGACAAGCTCCGCCTCCTCATGAAAAATGTATGTCCACACAGCAGACCACACCTACTAGTAATTTGTTCAAAAGGGTTGATGTAACCCCTATTTCTATCTTTTTCTCTCTCTCTCTCTTTCTCTCTCTCTCTCTGTCTCTCTCTTTAAATTCAATATTCTTTATTGCCATGCTCATTCAAAGGGGAAGAGTGCCACAAAAAACAATGAAACTTATTTCCCCTAATATCCCCTACTGTAAGGGTCTCAGCCATAACGGTATGATCTATACAGTGCATGTGAGAGATGCTGTGTGTGTGTGTGTGTGTGTGTGTGTGTGTGTGTGTGTGTGTGTGGTGAGCTTATATTGAATCTTTCAACATGCCAACATGGGTATTCATGCTCTGTAATGGTTGTAATGTGTGTGTGTGTAATGAGCTTATATTGAATCTTTCAACATGCCAACATGGGTATTCATGGTTGGTTGTATTGTGTGTGTGTGTGTGTGTGTGTGTGTGTGAGCTTATATTGAATCTTTCAACATGCCAACATGGGTATTCATGCTCTGTAATGGTTGTAATGTGTGTGTGTGTGTGTGTGTGTGTGTGAGCTTATATTGAATCTTTCAACATGCCAACATGGGTATTCATGCTCTGTAATGGTTGTATTGTGTGTGTGTGTGTGTGTGTGTGTGTTTATGCTGGCAGCTTGTGTCCAGCAGGTCCTTGTGATGTGTAGCTTCATTTAGTCCCGTCTCCCCCTGGTTCTGGTTCTGGCACCCCTGTTTGGACTGTCAGTTCTCAGCGTGATGCTCTCGTTCAGAGAGGCACACACACACACACACACACACACACTCACACACACACACATTCAGAGAGTAGTTAACCTCTTTTCATCAGGAGACTGCAGAAGGAGGGGGCGCGCGTTCACTAAAGTGCACAGATGGGCTCTGATGGATGACGGGCAATGTGCAGATCAGGGGAAAAAAACAAAAAGCACAGAAGCAAATGTAGCTTTTCTTGTCGTTTGTATTTTTTCTCTCTGTCATTGCTTAGTGCTTAGACTCTGGAGGGCTGTAGGCCTTGAGCTCTGGAAAGCGCTTTTAGCCAATATCAGTGGTTAGGGGCACTTCATAAATGAATACAATTGACTATTCCTTTTTTTCTTCCATTAAGTTAATTTTTGGTGTTTAGAATTTCCCTCAGACTAAGGCTGAGGGTAACTAAGGTACACCTGAGTAGGTGATGTAATGCATGTGATGTGCCAGGTGTCATACCTATACAGTTATATTTACGATGTGTGTATGCGTTATGTACACCTCAGCTGATTCAGCTGTGATTGGTTAATACATATTATGATATTGTCAAATATTATGGTATTATATTGGTCAACTAACCTTGTTAAAGTCCTGCTGAAAAAAAAAAAACAGCTAGAAACCAGCTTATACTGGTAGCTGGTTTTAGCTGACTTTAGCTGGTCTTTGCTGATTTTCTTCCAGCTCTTGCTGGTCTTTGCTGGTGTAGCTGGTTGGGCAACCAGCTGGATATGCTGGCGTGACCATCTGAGGAAGCTGGTCATGCTGGTGTGACCAGCTTGTTGTGTGGGATACAGCTGGTGCAAGATGGTCATGCTGGTGTGACCAGCCTGTCATGTGGGATATAGCTGGTGCAAGATGGTCATGCTGGTGACCAGCTTGTCCAGCTTGACATTGGTGTAAAATGGTCATGCTGGTTTGCTAGAATGACCAACATAAGCTGGCATGGCCAGTTAAACCAGCAGTGTAGACCAGCAACACCAGTTAAAATGACCAGCTTGAGGTGGTACGACAAGTAAAAAAACAAGCTGAATTACCATCGTAAGTTGGGTAAACCAGCTGAAGGTATGTTTTCACAAGGACATGCAGGAGTGTTATGAGAGTAGCACGCACGCACGCACGCACGCACACACACGCGCACACACACACACGCGTGCACACACGGTTTTGGTGGAGGATGGGGAAGCATGTCTGTTATTGACAAGCTTGGGTAAGTTAACTGGGTGAGTAATGGTAATCCTCCTAATGGAAGGAAGACCCCAGTTGCTTTGCCTTGTTAGGGCCATGAAACCACACGTCTCACGAGGCTATCTACGCTAATGGACCTTACGTCCTGGAGCGCTGATGTTGCCTGTTCCGCAGGCAGCTTGTGTGGGTGTGTGGGTGGCTGTGGTTGTGACTGTAGGTGCGGATTAGAAAGAGCTCAAGATGGGAATAACATTGGGGTACAGCTACCATGAATAAACCTTCTTATCGATTTCCATCTGGCCTAGATGTTAAACAGAGGACAATCTACATCTCTCTCTCTCTCTCTCTCACACACACACACACACACACACACACACACACACACACACACATGTAGATGTTAAACAGGGTTGCTGTCTTTCTCCTCTTCTTTCCATTTCTCTGTCTCTCTCTCTTTCTCACTCTCACACGCAACACACACACTCACACACACACACACACACACACACACTCCATTTCATAGTCTTTAGGTCTCTCCCTTTCCTCCCGCCTTTTTCTCTGCATCTCTCCTTCTCTTCCTCTGCTCTCTCTCTTTCTCTCTTTCTTTCTTTCTCTCTCTCTCTCTCCTTTTCAATTTTCAAAGCTTTATGACATGACAAGAATCCTTGCCTTGTTAAAGCATGTGTGCAGGTATAAATAAATAACAGGCAAAACTGTCCCTTCCCCCTGCCCCTGCTATTGACTGGGGTGTGTGTCTGGGGTGTGTGTCTGGGGTGTGTGTCTGGGGGTGTGTGTCTGGGGGTGTGTGTCTGGGGGTATGTGTCTGGGAGTGTGTGTTTGGGAGTGTGTGTCTGGAGGTGTGTGTATGGGGCTGTGTGTATGGGGCTGTGTGTATGGAGGTGTGTGTGTATGGAGGTGTGTGTTGTTACGTCCTGCATTGCATCTATTTCTCCTGTTCTGTATTACCGTGTCTTGTCTCTATTCTAGGCCTGTTCCTGTATGCTTAATTGATGGGATGTGCCGGCGCGCGAGGCGTGTCCCAGCCTGGCGGCATAAAGAGGGCCTGGTTATGGCGCGGCGCGCGGGAGAGAGCGGCTTGCTTAGTGTTCGATTTGTTTCTCTAAGTTGAATATCGTTCATGTAAACCTTTGCGTCATGCAATAAACCCCTTGGACATTTGTTTGTCACCCTCTCTCCTGCTCTTTTGTTACTATTTGAGCCAGTAGTAACAGTGTGTATGGAGGTGTGTGTGTATGGGAGTGGGAGTGGGGGCCTTGGAGGTGGATGTGGAAGGGTGTGAGTGGTTTTTAATGATGGGCTAGAGACCACGGGAATTCTACTGATTCATCTTTCATTTGCATTGTGCATCCCAAGTCTTCGGTGTTACAAGTTTTAAAATGGTTTGTGTTGTAATGGTCTAGGTAATGATTAATACTCTTTCTTTCTTTCTTTCTTTCTTTCCTTCTTTCTTTCTTTCTTCATTTTTTTTCTTATTCTCGGTCTTTCTTTTTTTCTTTTTGTCTTTCTTTTCTATGCCTACCTCTCTCTCTCTCTCTCTCTCTCTCTCTCTCTCTCTTCTCTCTCCTCCTCCCTCCCCCCTCTCTCTCTCCCCTCTCTCTCTCTCTCTCCCTCTCCCTATATATATGTGTCTCTCTCTCTCTCTCTCTCCTCCTCTCTCTCTCTCCCTCTCCCTCTCCCTATATATATGTCTCTCTCTCTCTCTCCTCCTCTCCCCCCCTCTCTCTCTCCCTCTCTTTCTCTCTCTCTCTCTCTCTCCCTATATATATGTCTCTCTCTCCCTCTCTCTCCCTCTGTCCCTCTCTCCCAGTCCTCGGAGCAGCAGTATGTGAGGAACTGTTTCCAGTGGATGGTTCCCTTCCTGCAGCGCTGTGAGAGAGCGGGTGGGGCAAGGGGAGGGGCAGGGAGCGGAGCAGAGGGTCCAGCCGCCGCCCTCTTGGGGGAGTATCTGGTGTCGCTCGCCACGGAGGACCTCACACGGCCCCTCAAGATCTTCCAGCAGTCCAAACCTGATGTATGTATATACACACACACACACACACACACACACTCTCTCTCTCTCTCTCTCTCTCTCTCTCTCTCTCTCTCTCTCTCTCTCTCTCTCTCTCTCTCTCTCCTACACACACACACACACACACACTCTCTCTCTCTCTCTCTCTCTCTCTCTCTCTCTCTCTCTCTCTCCTACACACACACACACACACACACACTCTCTCTCTCTCTCCTACACACACACACACACAGGCGGTCACATACTGTATACACTTATGTGTGATCACTTATGTACTGACCTCTTATAGAAGTGAAGGCTGTGTGGACACACACACACACACAAACACACACAGTTACTTATAGCTCCTTATTTCACTTCCATGTGTACAGACAGAAAGCCACAGACCTTCTCTCTCCCACTAAATCACCTTGGCAGAGCTACTTTATACTTTTCCTCATATTGCCTCTGTCTACCTTGTGTGTGTGTGTGTACACGCACACTCGCACCTGAGCACACATCAGCCAGTAGAAAAGTGATTTTAAATTGAATGAACATGCGCGCACGCACACACGCACACTCACACACTCACGCACTCACGCGAATTCAGACACTCACAAAATTGTACACACACACACAGATAAGAGAAATTGAAGGAGATAGAAGTTGCGGGGCCACTATGGTTCATTCAGGACAGACACAATTTAGGACACACACACACACACAAACACATATAGAAATGCAGCATAAGTTCTGCTTTTGTATTGGGTGAGAACAAGGAGCAGGGGTCATGGAAATTCTGGAATTTTAAAATGTCTTCTAGTCAAGGGATTTGGTTTGTGTCAGCAAAAAGTTTTTTCTTCACACATTAAAGGTCATGGACATTCTACTTTCTAGTCTGCAAAAGTTAAGGGAAATGAGTTAGTGGGCTATACTTGTGATGAGTGAAATATGTTAAAGTTGTGTTGATGATTGTGATATTTGATCAGAGATATGGTGTGGTATGGTTGTGGTCAGGGGGTCAAGAGCGTGCAGATTAGCTTCGGCATGTTAGCATACGCCATTTTCAGAACATGGCGCTGCATGGAGCATTTGGAACCAGCTCAATGCCACGAAAATCCGTGTTGGGCCGCGAGCTCTCATCTTGCATTACATGTTGGTGGGCGATTACCTATCCGGTGACTACAGCCAAACGCGTTACAGTCGCGTATTTCTTGAGGAGCCTATGAGAAGAAAATTGTATTGATCTTGTTTCGTTGTTGTTTGTCCCGAACAAACATAGCCTAAACATGATTAAAGACAATAAATTACACGACAGCGGCATAAAGACCTTGTCTCATTACACCATGGGTCTCAACACATTGCTCTCAACCTATAGCCACCCCTTTGGAGCTTGCCAGGGCTGAAGCACTAGGCTACTAAATTTAAACACAATTATTGCGTGAGGCATTCCAGCCCTGAATTTAATAAAAAAGTAAACCATGCATAATTAAAAAAAAACAAACTCAATTTAGGCTACTTCGGCTATGCAATAAGGTTTCCATTAGAGCACAGCCTTGCGTTCAATGAATGAAGGAAAGGCCTTGTCTGCAATAATAAACAGCTGGAAATTCCAACACTTTTTCAACTACACGAAACTTTACAGTGATCATCAAATACCCTCTAGATTTTAATGCCCATCAGTCTCAACATTTAACTATATAATAAAAGTCAAAAAGTAAATTAAATCCCATACCAAAACCGAAAATCGCGTCTCCGTTTGATAGCCTGGTATGCCGCTCCAAACAAAGCGCATGTCTCACAATAGCGCACAATGTAAAGAAATAAAGGTCTGCCTCGAATAAGCCTACCTCAAATAAATACTTGTGCTTTGCAGCCTAAGTAAATAGGCAGACCCGGACATAATTTAGGATTCACGGAAGAGTATGCAATCATCACGATGTTGGGCCTGGCGATGCTCTGGCGTCTACTGTGCCTCTGACACCGCTGCCTCATTTTGGATGGTAACTTCACAGGTGAGCGTGAAGATTGGATGTCGTGGATCGCCAGTAAACTGTTTTTTGCTGAGTCCGCAGACAACATTCTCTTTAACCCGTTACTTTACCATCTGTGGTGTACAACTCAAAGTAAAGACACCACATTTTGATGAGTTGGGGGCGTAATTGTCCGCTCAGGCTGACCGTTCTGTGCGTTATCTTCAATACTATCTTCAATAATATTGAATATCTTCAATATTATTTTCAAAACAGGGTGGCTATTGAGGGCTCTGGCTCCAGTCATTATTGTGGCTACTGGCTATTATTGGCTTGATTTGGTCATGGGCCAACGCTAGAATACATTTAGAGCACCCGCTATGAGATGGCAAACAATAAAATAAAAAAACAAACTAATCATAGACTGTAAAAATGCGCTACACTTGGCACTAAAAAAAAAACCGAATAGTTTATTTATAGTTCGACTCACGGATATTTCCGTCATGTTGGAATGCATATTTGCAGCAGGACAGCAGGCAGACCGCTCTTAGTTAAGAGCGGCTGTGTTATCAATGAAATTAAGTTGCTTCTTCAGGGGACTCCCTTTCGGACTCCATCGCGTTCGAGCAACTTTTTTCTTCTTCTTGTTATGAGACAAAGGACTTTATGTGCATTATGGCCACCCTCTTACTGGTGGGCGACTCTCTTTACAGAATATCAATAAAAATCGACGTTGGTCCATCGCGTCATTTCCAGCTTGTACTTAACATGGTCAGAGCCGACTGGCTGGGTCGAACCCCAGTGTTCAAGATGGCGTTGACTATGAATTGGCCGGATTTACTAGCCTAGCCTCCACCATTGATTTGTATGGAGGGCGGGACTTAGTCACTCTCTCCAGTTATATATAATACCTCCATGTTTGTGGTGATGATGATGATGATGATTATGATGGCTATGCTGATGATGATGATGATGCTGCTGATAATGATGATGATGGTGATGATGATGATGATGCTGATACTGATAGTGAAGATGATGATGATGATTGTGCTGGTGATGATGATGATGATGATGATGATGATGATGATTGTGCTGGTGATGATGATGATGATGGCTGTGATGGATGATTACCATACTGAAGATGGTGATGGATAGTGATGATGATGAAGATAACAGTGTTCATGATAGATAGTGATGATGATGAAGATAACAGTGTTTATGATAGGTAGTGATGATGATGATGATGATATAGTAATGATGATGTGGGTGTTGCTGCGTCCATCTAGTGTAACCAGAAGATCATCTCGGACCCTGACCAGCTGATGCAAGTGGCGCTGGACTGCATCTACAGCTGTGAGAGAGATGACCAGTTGCCTCTGTGCTACGACATCCTGGAGTGCCTTCCTCAAAGAGGATACGGGTATGGCACACACACACACACACACACACACACACACACACACACACACACGCACTGCCTCTGTGCTACGACAAACTGGAGTGCCTTCCTCAAAAAGGATACTGGTATGACATACACACGCACACACACGCACACACACACACACACACACACACACACACACACACACACACACACAGAAACCACATGCCACAGTCACAAACTCTCTTGAGTAGTTCCCATGTCCATGTCATGCATACATGTTTAATGTGTGTTAACATATTTCTCTTGTGTGTGGTGTGATGTGATTTGTCGTTGCCATGCGGGTGTGGGTGTGTAGGCATGTGTTTGATTGTCTACATGTCTCCTGATTAGTCCCAGATTATCACCCTCTTCAAAGAGAAGCCGTCTTAACTTGTCAACGTTTCCAGTCCTTCCCCTCCTCCTCTCTTTCAGTCCTTCACACACACTTTCTCTTTCTCTCTAGAGGGGCAGATTCTCTCTCTCTCACTCTCACTCACTCTCTCATTCTCTCTCTTTCTCTCTCTAGAGGGGCACGGACTCTCTGTCACTCTCTCTCATTCTCTCTCTTTCTCTCTAGAGGGGCAGAGACTCTCACTCTCTCTCTCACTCTCATTCTCTCTCTTTCTCTCTCGGGGGCCAGCCATCTAGCAATACGCTCCAGACACATCTGTGAATCCTTCAGCTATTTGTTGTATTTTGATAGAGTTTGCCTCAGTATACTTCCCACACCAAAACAGTTAAAAATAGCCATCTCATAGTCCCCGAAAGCAGTCACAGTTGACAAGTCCAGAAAGACTCTGATCCGAGGTGCATTCATTTGCGTGCTCTCACATTGTCCGTGCCATACCGTGGCGTGGACACTAAAGTGAGTTGTAACATTAAAGGTGCTCTAAGCGTTGTTACGCAGTTTCTAAGCTAAAACATTTTTTTTGTCACATACAGCAAACATCTCCTCACAATCCGCTAGCTCCCTGTCCTCTGAATACACTGTAAACCGACGAGATGCACGTTCGTGTCAGTTTCAGTTGCATGGGAGGGAGGAGTGAGCAAGCTCACTGTTTTGTTTAAAACATCAACAGAAGTGATTTTACCCAAACATGCTTAGAGAACCTTTAACTTTCCGTTGAACTCACTTAGGCAGTTAGTTACTTTATTGTCCCTGTAGGGAAACTTTTTTCCAGTTAATACAACATTACAGTGTCAGTCAACAGTATTAGTACAAATACAAAAAAAGAAACAGAGAAGAAAGAATGAAACTGTCCAGACCCGCTGAACAGAGATACAAAAAGGTCATGACCTAATCCTATCTTGCAGGAATTTGTTTAAAGAAATAATCACTTGGGGTATAAATGAGATGGCTGGATACCGGTACCTGCAGCCTGAAGGTAGCAGCTCAAAAGCAGTGGAGAGTGGGTGTCTAGGGTCTGATATTATTTTCTCCGCTTTGTCGAGCGATCTAGATCTATAGATGTCCTCTAGGCTGCTCAAATTGATGCCAATCAGTTTACTGGCAGTTGTAACTATTTTCCTTAGGAAGTGCTTTTGTGCTGCTGTTAAGCTGCCAAACCAGCATATGATGCAAAATGTTAATACACTCTCAATAAAAACACTGTAGAACATCTTCAGCATTTTGTGATCTACATCAAAAGAAAAATGTTTTTTTAAGAAAATAAAGCCTTGCTGCTTTTTTTTCCTGAATAAGTTCTGTGCCCTTATACTGCTTTAGTTTGTGGTCAAGGACCAGGACCACCCCCAGATATTTATACTCAGTGACAGACTGTATGGGCTGTCCTCTGATGGTGGTTGGAGAAGATGTTGTCTTTGTCCTAAAATCAATAGACATCTCTTTTGTCTTTGCGGCGTTCAACAGGAGGGAAGATTTGTCACACCAGTTTATGAATTAATCGAAAACTGGCTGACCAGTGCCATATCATCAGCAAACTGAACTTATGGACTTTAATGTTTTGGATTTTTTTTTTTTAAACGGGTGGATTACTTGAGTTAATACTAATGTCTGGTGAAAATGTCATGCAAATAGTCTTACTGGAAGTATACTTACTGGAAAAAATGTTGACACATTCACACAAATATTTCCCACACTGTAGGTACCTACCAGGGTGAGAGCTGGTAGGTCAGCTAACTTCAGAGCAAAACAAAAACAAAAACTTTGACAATCCCTATGACCGCTACGCTAGCTACTCTAGCGGCGGTCATAATCATAACAATAATGTCAGTAGTGTCAATACTGCAAAATGATAATAATATGACAATAATACAACAATAATGTCAATACGATATGAAATATCAACTAGATGTACCGCACTAGATGACGCCGCCCAGTCCAGCACATTTTTTCCACAAAAATAAAATCACACTGAAAGGCCTATATGATTCTAACTGTCTCACTAAATTGCATTATCCACACTCAATTCTCACTGGTATCTGCTAGACAACAAGTACCAAAACATGATTAGTTCATAGATTTCCCATGTAAAATTCATTTTATACAACCCACCCCCATCTTGCCTGTTCATAATTCCTGAGAAATTCTTGTGTGCATGTGTGCGTGTACATGTTTATGTTTATGTGTGTGTGTGTGTGTGTGTGTGTGTGTGTGTGTGTGTGTGTGCGTGCCTGTGTGTGTGCCTGCATTATGTGCCTGTGTTTGTGCATGTGAATGCATGCGTACATATGTCTACTGTGTGAGTATGTGTCCTCACGTATAATTACTGTGAATGTATGTGTGTGTGTGTGTGTATCTGTTTATGCACATGTGTGCACATGGAATGGGTTAAGATGACCCCTGGAGGCAAACATCACGGGAAAAAATTGGTCATCCTAGGCCCTCACGGTTCTCAAGATATTCACAGAAAACTGTGCCTGCCCTACCCTCCTTTTGGGGGTCCAGTCCAGCGGGGGGGCTACAGATCAAAGCGAAAAATGATGGTTCCATGCTATCCATGTGGGGTTACATGCCCACCAAGTTTAATGTACCCGGTCTTTCAGTGTCGGGAATCCTTGTTGGTGTACGGTCACTAAATGTACATATAAATTATTTCATTGAAAGGCCCCATGACCGAAAGTTCCCAAAACTTGGCATGCATTAGGAGGGTGTCATAATGATCCTACAGTTTCAATTTCATGCAGTTTGACCATATCAACCAAAGATATTGTGATGAAAACATCTAATTTTTTGCTTTTTAATTTTTTAACTAGGTGGCTATACATGGAAATAAGTGGTAATGGGATGGGTTGACATTCCCCTTAAGACCAACATACAAAAAAAAGTGGACCTCCTAGGCCCTCACGGTTCTCGAGATATTCACAGAAAACTGTCTCCGGCCACCTACAGGCCAGTTGGTGTATAGTAACATAAATTAATTTATTGTGTGGCCCCATGGCCGGAATTCCACAAAACTTGGCATGCATTCAGAGGGTGTCATAATGATCCTACACTTCAATTTCGTGCAGTTTTGACTATGTTAGGTCACAGATACCTGCAATTACAACACCTCATTTTACTTTTCTGTGTTTAACTAGGTGGCGCTATACATGAAATTAGTGGTTATGGAATGGTTTGACATGGCCCCTTGAGATCAACATACAAAAAAACAATGGTCCTCCTAAACCCTACGGTTTTCGAGATATTATTACAGAAAACTGTGTCTGCCTACTACAGATCAAAACGAAAAACGATGGTTCCATGCTATCCATGTGGGGTTACATGCCCACCAAGTTTCGTGTTCCCCGGTCTTACAGTGTCCCGGGAATCCTTGACGGAAATTTGGACAAAAAACAAAAAAACAAAAAAGAATCGGACTAAACATAAATGCCGCTTCGCTGCGCGGCGGTCATAATAATGAAAACTAATACCATAAATGATGGAAGGAAATAAATACCATAAATATGCAAACCTTAATTCAATGAATTAATTAGTCTAAACTGAACAGATAAGTCTTTCTTTAGTTGATATACCGGTATTGGTTTATATCATTTTTATTTTACATGTTTTTCATCGACATTACATTATAGATAGATAAATAGATAGATGGATACTTTATTGATCCCCAAGGGGAAATTCAAGTCTTTTATTTATTTTTTTTTTTTTAGATACCCGTCTCGTCAAACATTGGACGATATCTCGCCTTTGCATGCTATTTCGATCACAGTCAACAGAACTGCATGTGACATCTCGCATACAAATTTGACTTACAGTACAACTAAATATTTAACCTGTTTCGAAATGTCAGTATATATACAGTGTTGCAAATCACCATTCAGCCT
>NC_063196.1:24204134-24209134 GCF_017589495.1 Alosa alosa
TGTGTGTGTGTGTGTGTAAATAGGCTGTGTTATTGCTTTTACTTGTGTAAATAAAATGATGTAAAGCTGTTCAAGATGCTCCCTAATTCTGTTTGTGTGTCTGCCCTCCTCCTGTCTCAGGTCTTCACGGAGAGCTTGTTATGTTCGGGCCGTCAGGAGACGGTCTCTCTGGCGGGCCAGATGATGCACTGCAGCGCGCTGGCTGAGGACACGCCGGTCAGCGTGTCGCTGCGGTTACGGGCGGCAGGCCGCGTGGCGTACGGACGGAGCGTGGAGCTGGTGCTCGCCGCCGCCCGCGAGTACTTCAACTCCTCCGCCACGCTCCGCGACCCATGCATGAACTTGGCACGGTACGACACACACACACACACACACACACACACACACACACTCACACTACACACACACACACACACACACACACACACACACACCACCCCCACACCCCCACCATAATTGGGGGGTAATGCTCACTTCTTCTATCCATTATGGTCCACTACCATATCAATCCCCACCGTGATCACCAAGTGCAACATGCAACACACACAAGGTCTAAACATGCGACAAACTAATAATCAGTACTAGGCTACAGAATATCTCATCGTTCTTATATATCCTGTCGTCTCCCTGCGGCCTGCTCACGGCTTTCATCCTGTGCCTCTCCTGTCTGCTGAGCACCCCTTTCCTTAACACATATGTACAGTGTATAAAACCTAACTGCACCTACACTTTTAATGTAATTGTTTGTAGATCTTAGTGTTAATATTTCCTGCTTACTCTTTTAGCACCAACAAGTGCCAGATGTCTGTGTGCCCTTTCTTTCTCCTCATAGTGTCTCTTTGAATAAAATTTCATTAAGATAGTAGGCTATCAGGGTTCTCAGATTATACTACATTTATAGAGCTAAAAATATGAAATAATAGAATGTAAAAACAATACCAACCAATTAAAAACAAACTCAAATACTAGCACATACTATTTAGCCTAGGCTACTTGGGTCTTTTTATGTTTCCACAGGTTTCACTGATGTTATGTAGCCTAGGCTTAGCTACATCAGACCCTCTTGTGCATAGGCCTACCGGTAATATAAAAACACAGGATCTGTGCCAAACTAATTTCAAAAGGGCACAATAATTTATTCAAGATAAATGAGAATAATCATAGGCTATGGAGTTCATCTCCTTGGAAATGACAATCGATTTTACCTCACCACAATGTAAAGCTTGATTTAAATAGAGAATTAGTCTATCTTCCTAACTAACCTTGGTAACTAACCAAGGTCCACTTTACTAGCCTCAGTGGGTAAGTAGCAGGTAAGTAGCCCAGTAATTCAATGTATGAAGACGTGACATGAGCTATGAAAGAACAAAACACGTTTATAAATTAAGGTTGTAAAATAACAAATTTTCAACAAGCTAGACATCAGCTAGCAACTTACATTTACCCATGCACGTCAGCAGCAAACCGAATTTATCCTACTGGAGGAATTTACCTAGCGTTTTGTCATTAAATGTTGACACTTGCTTGTGTAGTTGAAGTCGTTCTCTGTCTCAGTTGCTTCTAGCGCCACGGTGGTTAAAAATGGTACGGTCCACAGGTGTCAGAAATCACTTTACATTAAAATGTTCCTATGGTGAAAATAGGAGTTGACTTGTATTGTAACTTTTTAATTATATTTTTTCACAATATCAGAAAGATTATCTGACCCCCCCAAAACTGATATTTCTGTCTCTTTGGGGGGTACTGGGTCTTCATTGGGGGGTATAGTACCCCCCAGTACCCCCTATAATTCGAACTATGCCCCCACCCCCTCACGCATGCACACACACACACACACACACACACACACACACATGCACACACACTGTCTGTGTGTGTGTGTGTGTGTGTGTGTGTGTGTGTGTCTGTCTGTCTGTGTCTGTGTGTTCAATTGTCAGTCTGACCTCTGTTGAACCTGAAATCCAGATCAGATCAGATTATTGACCAAACACACAAACACAAATTTCTTGCAGTCCTGGTAGGTGCAACAGACAGGGAGTCAATTTTGATGTTGATGTCATGGTGTGGTATGAAAAGCCATACGAACGGATAATCTGTCCCAGGGAGGTGGTGTAGATAGCAAAGAGAAGGGGGCCCAGCACTGAGCCCTGGGGGACCCCTGTGGTGAGATAGTGAGGTGCAGATAGCTGTAGATACGTTAAACGAGCGTCCTGTGTGGTAGTATTCAAACCAGGAGAGAGCAGAGCCGGAGATTCCCATGTTAGAGAGTATAGAGAGAAGGATGCGGTGATTAACCGTGTCAAAGGCAGCCGATGCGTCAAGCAGAATGAGTACTGATGACCGAGCAGTCACCCTGGTTTCCTTTAAGGCTTCTGTTACAGACAGCAGAGCCGTTTCGGTAGAGTGGCCGCTTTTGAACCCAGACTGATTTAGATCCAGAAGGTTGTTCTGTGAAAGGAAGTCAGAGACCTGTTTGGAGACTGCTCGTTCGATACCTTTGGATAGGAAAGGCAGGAGTGAGACAGGGAGGTAGTTCTCGACCTGAGCAGGGTTGAGAGAAGTTTTCTTAAGTAACCGTTTTGAACGCTGTTGGAAATATGCCAGAGGCACTGATCACATGTGTGATAGCTGTTGTGATGGTCGGGCTGATGGACTGAAGTAGGCTCGTAAGTATAGGGTCCAACGAGCATGTGGTAGGACAGCTACTGTACATGTCAGGAGTCTAGATGCCTCACTCTCAGAGAGAGGCGTGAATGCTGAAAAAGATGTTCCAGCAACCCTCTGTCGCATCTTGTGGGCATGTAGAGAATTGCCTGCTGATTGCCTACACCTACACATATACGTACTTACAGATACAGGCAGGTAGACACACACATACACAAACACACACACACATACACACTTGTGTATTCCTGTGTGGATAACCACACAGAGACATACACAGGTATGTGAACACACACACGTGGGAACAAGCGTGCAGAGACACACATAAGCACAGAGACGAACACACACACACACACACACACACACACACACACTTTTTCATCCTTTTATAAGGTCAAAGTCAAAGTCAAAGTCAGCTTTATTGTCAATTTCTTCACATGTTCCAGACATACAAAGAGATCGAAATTACGTTTCTCACTATCCCACGGTGAAGACAAGACATATTTGACCAATTTTAAGTCCACAGACAAACATAACATTCAAAGTAAACAAAAAAATAAGTAAATAAGTAAATAAGAGGGCACATATAATAATAATGAAAAATAAGAGCAGCAAAATTTTGTTGAAATTGTGCATAGACAGTCAATAAAATACTAGTGCAAATACTGTAAAATACTATAAAAATACTGTTTGACCTAAGTAATAAAGAAAGTGGCATAGTGGTGCAAGTTATGTAAGAGCAGCAGAAGTGTTGTGTTTTCAGGACAACAACACCAAGTTGTAAAGTGTACAAGTGTGCAAGTGTACACTTTATAAAAACCCCTCTCATGTCCTTCAACATCTTCTGTCATCATCTTTATATTTCTGGCTACCCATTTTCTCTCTCTCTCTCTCTCCCTCGTTCTCTCTCTCTCCCTCTCTCTCATTTCTCTCTCTCCCTCTCCTCTCTCTCTCTCTCTCTCTCTATTCCACTAGGTCACTGTGCCCTTTCAGCATTCTGTTCTTTTTTCTTTTCTTTTATATGTGTTCACTTGTTAATTTGTTTTTGCGCTCTGCCTCTCCCACTCCTTCCTTGCCTTGTTTTCTTTCCAATGACAGGTA
This sequence comes from Alosa alosa, assembly GCF_017589495.1. Taxonomy (NCBI): domain Eukaryota; kingdom Metazoa; phylum Chordata; class Actinopteri; order Clupeiformes; family Clupeidae; genus Alosa; species Alosa alosa. The sequence continues at coordinate 24,207,900 of NC_063196.1, forward strand.
CGAGACCGAGACCCTTGGTAGTCGCCGTAGAAACACTGCCTTAAGTGGGCCAGTAATTAGGCCGTCATTCATAGGAAATGACAGGCACACACACACACACACAGATTATGAATCTTCTCACCTGTCATCATCAGTGTCCTGTTTATCAACATGTTCATTTGTCAGACACACAGGCACACATGAACACACACACACACACACACACACACACACACACACACACACACACACACACACACACATATGTGTACGTTTATACTGCATAAACATGTGGGCATGATTTAAAACCGCTCATACATTAATTGCACAATTATATCATAAATGATTGTTTAAAAGTGTGAAAAGTGCTAAAAACTTTCAGCCAATAACACAGGGATGTATTTAGAGTAGGATGTGTAACCACTTACCCAGCGTAAGTGGTAAACTTCCAATAGAAGAGCCCTTTAGCTTCATTTAACTAGCAAAACCTAGGCCAACAACCCACACCCAACACGGACACACACACCCAAATATTTACTTGATTGATTTATTTATTTATTTTCTCATTTTGTATTTCGTCTTGCCAAGGCAGGGACTTCACACACACACACACACACACCCCTACCTACCTGTATTGTCCTGTGTTGAGTCTAACCGTGGTGTGAATTGATGTGTGGGCTGGATATGCAGATCTAATGCAGCCTGTTTGGCAGGAGTGTGAGCGGAGCATCTGGAACTCTCATCTCAAATGTGTGTGTGTTCGTGTGCATGTTCCATGTTCCAGGTCGTGTCTCTTGTTGATCACTGACTGCCCATCTGTGGTGGCTGAAGAGCTAGACCTCATCAGTGCTCTTTCTCGATTGGAGGACTTCAACGTCAAAGTCCTCCCCCTGCAAGGTGGGTTTACATGCATTTTCATATATGAGTGTGTGTGTGTGTGTGTGTGCGCGCCAGCTTTTGTGTTATTGTACTTTTTAATATCTACATGGTTTGTGTTATTGTACTTTTTAATATCTACATGGTTTGTGTTATTGTACTTTTTAATATCTACATGGTTTGTGTTATTGTACTTTTTAATATCTACATGGTTTGTGTTATTGTACTTTTTAATATCTACATGGTTTGTGTTATTGTACTTTTTAATATCTACATGGTTTGTGTCTGTATGGGAATATTCTGTTGTTTTTTGTTGTTGTTTCTGTGAATGTGTTTGCACAAATCGGAGGTGGAAATACAACTGTTGTCCCTAATGGTGC
>NC_063196.1:24211634-24219134 GCF_017589495.1 Alosa alosa
GGCTGCTGTGCTGCTGGTGTTTTTGCCAAAAAAATGGAGGACAACGGCGATCAACCTGTACAAAACTGAGAGAGAGCGGTGATAAGACCTAATAACTTGGGAGTTCCATATGGAAGCACCGGGTTTTGGGTAGATCAAACTATGGAGAAGATAAAGCGCAAACTGTGCAGTCATGAGGAGGGTCCCTCGTGAGGCGAAATTTGTTTGACATTTTTAATCGTAAAACACAAACGTTGAAGCCTGCAGTAATGTTTTTCACTGATGTTATGGCAGTCCACTCTGCTTATTGTTTTTCGAGAATGTTGCACTCCTGTTTGTCATTGTAAAAACTTCACGCCAATAAATCATCAGAAATATTGCTGGCTTGTGCGTCTTCAAGCGCCCTCTCTACGTTCGTCCTAATGGCTGTTAGTTGTCCGTGGATTGGCCTATATTTGGCATTGAAAATGGAAACGTCTTTTACAATCGATTCAATGAACATTTATGTCTCAAAAATCGAAAAGGATTTTTTCACAAAAGTGACAGCCCTAACACACACACAGACAAGAGTTTCATTTTGTACCTTAAAGCTTTCTAGAACACTGATATACTGAAAGCAGTCTATTGACAACATTTACATAAGCTAATGCTTATGTCCAAAGTGACTTACAGAACAACACACAGCATGTAACATATAGCCTATCCAAAATGTATCGGTGTATGTGGGGGGGTTGTGTGTGTTTGTTTGGTTGGTTGGTTGGTTGTTTATTTGTATTTTTGATTGAATAACCATGACTGTCTTACACAGTGTGTGTGCAGTGGTCTAAGTCTTCAGATTTAATTAGGCTTGCTTCCTAGTAGTGACATCTGCACACATTAAAATCGTGTTGGACTAATGCAAGCAGTTTAATTGATGCAGAGAGATGTATCACTCACATACTCTTTCTACTCAACACACACACACACACACACACATACACACACGCTTTCTCTCTCTCTTTCTCTCAAACACACACTCTCACTCTATCTCTCTCTGCTCCTCTTCAATTCCAATCTGTCAACACTAATCCTTTTAATGTAATGTTGGTTTGATTTTTTCTCTCTCTCTCTACCCCCTGTTCTCTGTGTCTGCAGTCCGTCTGCGTGAGGATCGTCTGTCCCTGATAAGGGAGTGTGTGTCCCAGTGCCCCTCAGCCCATCGCCAAGCCACCACTCTGCTGGAGCTGGCTAGACTGCTGCGGGTGGCAGGTAATGCACCTTAGTCTTATAAGAACTTTAGAAAGGCTTTATTAACCATGTAATAACCATGTAATTAAAACATTTCTTCATATTATTGGATTTACCAGCATTAATGACTTTTGGTAATCTGATCGTAAATGTTTTAAACTTTTGTAATACGCCTTTTAGTAAATACTCTGCATGATATCACCGGGTAAAATGGTTTCTTTGTCGGTGAAACCACGTTGCCTTGGATTGGGGTTGTTGCATGTGTGATGGAGGCGGTTTACAATTAATGAGCTAAGACTTAAATGAACCCACATCAAAAGGAATAAGCTGGGCTGTGTTTGGAGAATGGAGTTAGGAAAGGTCACCAAATGCCACTTCTACCCCTGGTCATTAGTAGTGACCCCCACCAGTAACGAGCCATCATCTAATTCGTCCTACTGACTCATTCATCATATCAAACACCTTTGTCAATAACCGTCGCTCAATACGACCTGCAGTGATGGATCCACACTTAAAATGGCATTTATTAGTAATGGGCTGTGTCTTTTGAAGATGGTTGTGGCGGCGTGTTCAAGGCCATTAATATTGCATTGTTCACAGCGTCCCAGCTCGCAGTGGAACCACGTTCTGGGGGTTGTTTGGTGAACCAGATGAGCGGTGGTAAATCACTGCTCAATGACAGCTCATCACGCCTCATTATGGATGCATCTGAATCACAGGGGACTGTGAATGGCAACTGTGTGTGTGTGTGTGCACGTGCACCAGACATTAAACACAGTGAATGTTTGTAGAAAAATGCCATTTTAAAAGTGGTTTTGTGGTATCTGTGTGTGTGTGTGTGTGTGTGTGTGTGTGTGTGTGTGTGTGTGTGTGTGTGTGTGTGTGTGTGTAAAGTACAAATTCCAAGCATTGGCATCCTCTTTGCCTCTCTTGCTTTGAAGAGGCTGCTGCTTTTCCTCGTCTTGCGCCTGTGAAGGTTTGGGTTGAACCCCACTCCTCTCTGGATGAGCTCTCTCTCTCTCTCTCTCTCTCTCTCTCTCTCTCTCTCTCTCTGTCTCTCTCTTATTCCTCTCTCTCTTTCTCTCTCTCATTCCTCTCTCTTTCTCTCTGGATCCTCCTGCCTGCTGCCCTGCATGTTAATACCAGTCAGTCAGATACACAGCTGCAGAGAAGTGCACAACACCGAGATTTACAGAGCAATATAGAGACACAGAGATGGATAGAGCAGTATAGAGACACAGAGCAATATAGATACACAGAGATGGACAGAGCAGTGTAGAGACACAGAGCAGTGTAGAGACACAGAGCAATATAGAGACTCAGAGCAATATAGAGACACAGAGATGGACAGAGCAATATAGAGACACAGAGCAGTATAGAGACACAGAGATGGACAGAGCAATATAGAGACACAGAGCAGTATAGAGACACAGAGATGGACAGAGAATAGACAGAGCAAAAGACAGACCTTTTTCACGAACATCCAAAAAGTCATACCAAATTTTATAGACATTGAAGACAATAATAAAATGGCCATACTTCTTGGAGAAGGGCCCTCTGCTGCCCTGGCAGCACAACATGTCTTAAAATGTCACAACATGAGGGACATGGTATAGCAAAAAAAAACAAGGACCTGTCTGTGTTAACAGACACATACATGTTCTTGTGCATAAATATATACTTAATATACATATGTACTCACGGACCCACACACGGACACACTCACTCACTCACTCACTCACTCACTCACTCACTCACTCACTCACTCACATGCTATTGTTTATTCTGTGTTCACATGTTTACCTGCATTGCTGTATGTCTATGTTCTTTCTTTTGTGACACTACTGTGTTATCTGTAACACTGGCTTTGGCAACACTGTATCCAAACAGTCATGCTAATAAAGCTCCTTTGAATTGAATGTAGAGACACAGAGCAATGTAGAGACACAGAGCAGTATAGAAACACAGAGCAATATAGAGACACAGAGATGGACAGAGCAATGTAGAGACACAGAGCAGTGTAGAAACACAGAGCAATATAGAGACACAGAGATGGACAGAGCAATGTAGAGACACAGAGCAATGTAGAGCAATGTAGAGACACAGAGCAATGTAGAGACACAGAGCAGTGTAGAGACACAGAGCAATATAGAGACTCAGAGATGGACAGATCAGTATAGAAACAGAGCAGTATAGAGACACAGAGATGGACAGAGCAATGTAGAGACACAGAGACATATAGAGACACAGAGATGGACAGAGCAATGTAGAGACACAGAGCAATGTAGAGACACAGAGCAGTGTAGAGACACAGAGCAATATAGAGACTCAGAGATGGACAGATCAGTATAGAAACAGAGCAGTATAGAGACACAGAGATGGACAGAGCAATGTAGAGACACAGAGACATATAGAGACACAGAGATGGACAGAGCAATGTAGAGACACAGAGCAATGTAGAGACACAGAGATGGACAGAGCAATGTAGAGACACAGAGCAATGTAGAGACACAGAGCAATATAGAAACACAGAGCAGTAAAGAAACACAGAGCAGTATAGAGACACAGAGATGGACAGAGCAATGTAGAGACACAGAGCAATGTAGAGACACAGAGCAATGTAGAGACACAGAGCAATATAGAGACACAGAGCAATATAGAGACTCAGAGATGGACAGAGCAGTATAGAAACACAGAACAGTATAGAGACACAGAGATGGACAGAGCAATGTAGAGACACAGAGCAATATAGAGACACCGAGATGGACAGAGCAGTATAGAGACACAGAGCATATAGACACAGAGCATAGAGACACAGAGCAGTATAGAGACACAGAGATGGACAGAGCAATATAGAGACACAGAGCAATATACAAAAGACATGGTCTAGGGTTATGATTCTAGCTGACCAGAAACAAAAGACATGGTTTGTTGTCTTTGTTTGAGACTTCCGGGTCCGCTTACTGCTGTGCTGAACTAAACCTAAACTAAATAACGTGAAAACCCATCACCAAATACCACCTGCTCTAAATATGAATTATAACTAAAGACAACAAAGATCACTCCCATACGGGAAACGTGCTTGGGGAGCAAAATCACTACATCAACTCTTTTGCTAAACAAAGCTAAACAAAGAACGTGACGTGCCAGCGAGGCACCACAAAGCTGCCCTGCGTCTGCCGACGGGAGCGGATGGGAAGTGAATGCGAGAGAGCGCCCGGACGTCAAACAAGGCGTCCTTATAGACGTTGCCCAACCCACAATCATCACTTGGCTGGACACAAGATGGCCTGTAGGGGGACAGAATAAACAGGAGGAGTGTAAACACAACAAAGTAGCGCAGCAGCGCAAACACTTTTCAGTTTGCCCTCAATAGCGTAAGAGACACAGAGCAGTATAGAGACACAGAGATGGACAGAACAGTATAGAGACACAGAGCAGTAGTATAGAGACACAGAGCAGTATAGAGACACAGAGCAGTATAGAGACACAGGGACGTGCACAGCAAAGGGAAGTGTATTGGACATTGCAGACAATTCTAGAAACATGTAGCACTGCAGGATCAAGATAAATGCACAAGTCAGTTCATATCACGTCCACTGAACACTGAGACATGTCTAGAACAGTGTGAGGAGAGGTGTGTAGAGCACCGGAATGGTCTAGAACAGCGTGTAGAGAGTTGTATGGAGCACCGGACTGGTCTAGAACAGCATGAAGAGAGGTGTGTAGAGCACCGAGAGAAGTGTGTGTGTGTGTGTGCGATTATCTGCCTGATGTGATGAGTGTTGCAGGAGTGTGACTAATAGAGAGTGATCAGTGCTGGTGTTCATCCTGGGATCACTGATCCTGTGAGGCTAGACATATGCACACTCACTCACTCACACACACACACACGCACGCACGCACGCATAGACACACACCATTTGTGCACAAGGAGCAGCTGATTCAGTATCATATCTCTCTATCTCTCCCTCCTTCCTTCATCTCCCTCTTTCTGTCTCACTATCTCTCCGTCATCTCTGGTTTTAGTTTTACACCTCTCTCTCTGTCACACTCTCTGTCTCTCTCTCACTCTTTTGTTTGATGTGTTGTTGATGTAATTGTGTGAGAAAGTAAGATCATGTTGGTTTACTAATGGAGTGGAGTGTTATCTCTCCATCTCCACATCTTCTCCTCTTTTCCCCCCACCTTCATTCCCTCTCTTTTTTCTCTCTCCGTAAGTCTATCACTCTATCTCCCTTCTTCAGGCTCTGCTTTTCACCTTCTCTCTCTCTCTCTCTCTCTCTCTCTCTCTCTCTCTCTCTCTGTCTCGCTCTATGCCCCAATCCCCTTCACACACACACACACACACACACACACACACACACACACACACACACACACACACACACACACACCTCCATACCTCCATCCTCATCTTTGATGTGCAGTTTGGGGCGTTAAGTGACTCCAGGAGATTCTTATCAGACTCTTCCAGTAGGACTCTGATGAGCAACTCAGACTGCTGCACTAATTTACCACCAGACACACACACACACACACACACACACACACACACACTCTCACACACACACACACACACACACACACAAATTGAGATCAAAGCATCCGTTACATGAGTTTGTGTGTGTGTGTGTGTGTGTGTGTGTGTGTGTGTGTGTGTGTGTGTGTGTGTGTGTGTGTGTTTGTGTTTGAAGAAAGTTAAGTCACATAAATAAGAAAATAAATCCAGCATTATTTATTAGTCCCAAAAAAAGGCCCCAGCATTAAGTGTTCCACGTGTGGAGGCTTCACTCCTCATCTCATCTGTAGCCTTTCATCTCATCCATGAGAGGGAGAGAGAGGATGAATCATCATCACTCATAAAAATATCAAATATTCATAAAATAACATGTCATAAATGGTTGGGAAGGCTATTAGCCATCATTACTCACCCTTTGATGTGATCGTGTCTTTGATTAATTTAAGGAGACATTGTCAAATCTGATCAGAGATTAGACACTGTTTATTTATCGATCTTGCCCCATTGCTTCCTGCTCTCCTGTGTTGCTGTGTAAATGAGGCTTCCCTCTCAGTATATTTGATGTACATTTTTTAGATTTGTATGCACATAAACACTTTTATCTACAACAAATCACTGCATAGTGCCTGCCTATATATTTTTAATTAGTTTGTACGCAGATTTCCCAGGTAGTCAGGCTGTATGGTGTTAGCTTCAACTTGTTAACCTTAGCTAATTAGGTGCCAAGAAGTTTGTTTCTGATAAGCTGCCTTCAGTCAGGCATGTGTGCGGCTGGTCAGCTGGTGTGTAGTATTTTAGCTATGGTTGGGCTGTCAGTCCCTCTCCCTTGGTCTATGTAATATACCTATGTGTTACGACCTTGGTCTATGTAATATACCTATGTGTTACGACCTTGGTCTATGTTATACACCTATGTGTTACGACCTTAGTCTATGTAATACACCTATGTGTTACGACCTTGGTTTATGTAATATACCTATGTACCTATGTGTTACGACCTTGGTCTATGTAATATACCAATGTGTGAAGACCTTGGTCTACGTAATACACCTATGTGTGAAGACCTTGATCTATGTAATATACTTATGTGTGAAGACCTTGGTCTATCTAATATACCTATGTGTGAAGACCTTGGTGTTGCTGGTGTCTTACTATTCTGTCTGTGCCAATGTAACTCTGATCGGTAGTTCAATGCAGGTCAAAGCACTATTATTCAATGCAGTTCTTTGTCAGCCGCGGCACGTTGACACCTCCCTTGGGATGATGTCTACAAGGCACATATTCTTCACTGCTTGCAGGCTATACCCTGAGGGTGACATCTCGCATTCTCCCTCAGGGAACCGAGGTTGCGCTCATAACTGAAACATTTGTCTAGGTCCTCAGCATGCGGAGGGCTGTTGATTAGGAGCACATATCGCACATTGGTATTCACTAATAATTAAATTAGAGGCTGCGTTTGTTCCCTGGACTTGATGAAGAGGCCGCTCCTCCTGATTGGAAATAGATTACAGTGTCCACTGTGTGCGTTATACTCAGCTAGATTACAGTGTCCACTGGGTGCGTTATGCTCAGATAGATTACAGTGTCCACTGTGTGCGTTATGCTTAAACAATATAGCACGAGTGAGAGTGGGATTGGTCATGGATATTCCCACGGGTGTGGGAATATCCATGACCAATCCCACGATCACGAGTGCTATATTGCTTTTATACAACAATTCTTCCACAAACTAAATAATCGGAAAACACCCCATTATCGTTTAAAAATCGTTC
>NC_063196.1:24224134-24229134 GCF_017589495.1 Alosa alosa
TCAAAATTGTGCAGTTTGCTTTATGGAAGCACTGCTTCCCTGCTCGCGCAGGCTCCCTCACAATGTTGAATGTTGACACGCACACAACTTGCAAAAAATGTAACTGCTTTGAGTGAAGTGCGCTTGCGGGTTGCACACCTTCTGTCATTAATAGGCTACTAGATGCTCTTGTTCACATTGAAAGCAGTGGCAGTCCTAGCTTGTATCACACCGTGACATTTTTCTGGAGGCAGTTGGTGTTGTGGATGACTTCAGACTAGTCATTAGCTAGTTCTGTTTCCCGCTCTCACTATTAAGCTACTCTGATGGGTTTTATTTTTTGTGGATGTTCTTGTCGCCCTCCCAGACAATGAGTGTGTGCGCACGCGCACACACACACACACACACACACACACACACACACACACACACACACACACACACAAACACTCGTAGAGCAACGCAGTTTAACTTAACAAAGAAGGCATTCTCTACCGCGACATTTTGAACGGCAGATTTTTATACAGGCAGTGATGTAGGAGGCGGCCTGATTCCACGCACCCTGCTCATGACTGGGTAAAGCACACCACCGCAACATGCGTCTCCACGGCTTGAGGAGGAGGATTCCTATTTCCTAATAAACTATCTCAAATTCATCTTTACTCAGACACTGTTAGTAACTGTATTGTGAATTTAGAACAGTAGCACGTTACTCTACTTGTTACTGACAAATGTAATGTGATTACAGTAACACGTTACATATGCACACACAGGGGGTGATGTGGCTGTGACGCTATCAATATGCTAGCTCCAAATATCAACCAAGCATTCATTCCCACACCTAGTTTGGTTAGGTATATGTGGATATGTCTACACCTGTGTGTATGTGTGTATGTTTGTGTGTGTTTGAGAGAGAGAGGGTTTGTGTGTGTATGGGTAGGTGTTTATATGTTGTTTGAGCACATTAAGCTGCTCCTGCATATTTCATCTGTTCTAAGGATGAGGACGTGACATCCACACTGTTTTATTCATCAGCCAACCTGAGCCAAGGCACCAAGAGCATGACTTAAAGTGTGTGTGTGTGTGTGTGTGTGTGTGTGATTGCTAGGGGGTTGGATCCATGCGTATGAGTAATGATGTCTGTCTGATGATATATTTCTGTTTGTGTGCGCGTGTGCGTTTGGTGTGTGTTTGGTGTGTGTGTGTGTGTGTGTGTGTGTGTGTGTGTGTGTGTGTGTGTATCTATGCCTCTTTGTATTTTTGAGAACCTCTTTTTCTTCATGTTGCTTGAAGTGGCTTTGCCCATGATTGATTTTGGATTTTGTTTGTGTGTGTGTGTGTGTCAATGTTGGTGTTTGTGTGTGTGTGTGTGTCCGTGTTGGTGTTTGTGTGTAATGACCATTTCAAGAGGAATGAAAAATGCATGAGGTGCCTATGCATACCTATACCCTGTATTGAGAAGGCATCAGCCTCTGTTTCTCCATCACATTCAGACACACACACACACACACACACTCACGCACACACAGAGCATCGTTCAGCTCCCTCTCGTCTGATTTTTCCCACATGAATAGATTGGATTTCACAGCATGGGTGGTTATCACTGGGATGAATGGCGCAGTGGTTAGGTAGACATGGCCCACATAAGCCCTGGGGAGCGCAGATATGACTCCATCACGTAACCACTGACGATTGCATATTAATGGAGGGTTTAGATCAGGGGCTCCGAGCAATAAAGCTGGGTGATCCTTTATGCGTTTAGCACGCATGCATGTAGGAATGTGTGTATGTACTCGTAGTATGTTGAAGGAAATAAACACAACACGCGAGAAAGAGAGAGTGAGAGTGAGAGAGAGATGGAGAGAATGAGAGGGAGAGCTGTAGGCTACTTCGTCCATAGCAGTTGTAACAGTGTAGCTATGCTATTACATACATTGGAACACCTCCAGGAAAAATGGCTAACAGCACAGGATATGCATTTATGTATGTACACTATATCCATCTGTATGTGCACTATACCCATATGTATGTATGTGCACTATACCCATATGTATGTATGTGAACTATACCCATATGTATGTATGTGCACTATACCCATATGTATGTGCACTATACCCATATGTATGTATGTGCACTATACCCATATGTACACTATACACCAGGGATAGAAATTAACCACCCGCCCCCCCCGCCCGCCAAATGCGTGTAGTTTTGTGCGCTGGCGGGTGAATTTGGTCAACTTACCAGCCACTGTGACGGGTAGAGCTAGCATACCACAAATAGTCAGATCCGGTCTAATTTTCATACTTATTGAGGGTTAAAAAAGAGAGTGTCTGTAGGGATCATGTAGCCCTACGCGTTACCAGCCTATAAGGGTAAATCGGCTGATGTGAAGTTCTACAACTTCGTGAGTGAGCCACCGCAGCCTATAGGCACTGGTGCAGCGCTTCATTTTCACTTCACTACCATTAAGAAACTATGCTTTCATGTGCCACTGCTAGATTATTATAGGATGACTGCATAGACATAAATCTAGTGAGATCTGTGGATCTGCGTTATATCTTCACAGGCTAATATTCTCATGTAAATAGTTCTCTTTTGAATTGGCCCGTATAGCTATTATAATCCGGCCCGCGACACGCTGCTATTTAGACCTATGAGGCAGACGGACATCTCCACACCCATTCGTCGTGGTGTAATATCTCTCAAACTTTTCATTCAAGAAATCACAAACCGTATATCAGAATAAACAGCAGAACTTACCGAACACAAAGGTGTAAAGCATTCCCTTATATAAGTTATAGCCGTTCCAGAGTAATCCGGTTTTGAAATTGAAGCATGTCTACACGGTCTCCAACTTTGGGCTTTTGTCATACATGATAAGGCCAAATACAAAATACATGTTAACAATATCGCTTAGTATAACTGTACAACCAGAGTTTTTCCAATGTACAGTGTAGTTTCAGAAAATGCTAAGCATGCATATTACGTTTCTTAAAGCTGAGCTGTGCTTAAATTGTTCAGTGCATGATTTCATAACGGGCCAAATAGAAAATAAATGCTAAATGTTAAATAGGCTTAATGCTAAAAAAGCCTTGATGCCTAAATATTAAATAATATAATGTACACTATAGTTAGATCAAGTTGGAGAGTTGGATTATAGGATGCTCCAGAACTCACACAAACGGAGTCTTAAAGGAGCCACACCACTTTTACAGTATGACAAGACCCAGCATATGAATGTGGTTCTGTTGACCTTTAGTTTTGTTGCTATTGTGCTTGGAGGACAGCTGGTAGGTTTAGGGCAAAACTCATCACATTTTTTAGTCGTATTGCAATAATGCAGATTACCGTGATCATTTTGGGTAGCCTACTATAATCATGATATCACATTTTCATGCCGTTTCTCTAGTGGCTGGTAAAAAAGTTGAGTGGCTGGTAGATTTTGGAATCCACCAGCCACAGTGGCAGGTAGAAAAAATATTTAATTTCCATCCCTGCTATACACTATACCCATATATATGTGCACTATGCCCATATGTACACAATGCACACACAGAAAGCACTATAGTATGCACACACATGCACACACAGAAAGCACTATGCACACACACACATGCACACACAGAAAGCACTATGCACACAGGGACAAGGTACCATGGGCAGTTAATCTGGTCCACAGCATGTGTTTAATGAAACTGCACTGCCTTATTTTGATGAGTTCCCATATTGTTATTTCATCATGCGGGGCGATCCATCCAAACTAGTTCTCACTTCCCAATGAAGTATGAGATCCTGGATGGAGCCAGGAAGACCCTCAGTCTACACAGATGAGTTATCGGGGGTTTTTCGGGGATGGATCACCCTATATGTCGGAAACTCATATTGAACCTTCCAGAATAAGAGAAAGCAATTTAATGTTGCGTTAGTTTTTTTTTAATTACTTTCTGATTGTATTTCCCTGCAAAGGATTCATCATCCTGCGTGATAAATATGATTGTAATGTTAATTAACGCAGTGCACGAGTTAGGTCCCACCATGAATTCTTGTCGAGTCGTGAAGATTTATGAGGGCAAATATTCATAACATCCAGGGATTTCCTGAAACACGCCCACACCAGAACATCCATCGAGGAACACTAACGCTAGTGGCAACAGAGTGTGCGTGTGCGTGTGCGTGTCGTGTGTGTGTATGTGTGTGTGTGTGAACAGATAACTCTCTACTCTCAACAGAATCTGCGAATCTGCACGTGTGTGAGAGTGTGTGTGTGTGCTAACAGATAACTCTCTACTTGCTACAATCTTAGCTGGAGGTCTCATGTCTGACCACATGTTGGGGCGTGCTTGCACTGCTCTACTCTAGTCCTGTGTGGGCAAGAGGAGCTTGAACATACCCATCTGGAGAGACAGCGGGATGAGAGGTGGACTTCAAGTGATTCAGACTGATTGCTATATTAGTTTATAAGTTTAAATCAACCCAAATGCACATTGAAATCTTTGTCTTTCAGTCTTTGGTTGAATAGACTGTACTGATAGAGAGAGAGGGGAGAGAAAACTGTTAAGCGTAGCTTTGATTTGGCATTTCCGATGTTGACTTGTTTCAACCTCTCCTTACACTAGCCCTGAAGTCCACTCCAGTCCAGTGCTATGATCTCCTACTCTAGTCCAGTGCTACGATCTCCTACTCTAGTCTAGTGCTATGATCTCATCCCCTACTCTAGTCCAGTGCTATGATCTCATCTCCTACTCTATTTCAGTGCTATGATCTCATCCCCTACTCTAGTCCAGTGCTATGATCTCATCTCCTACTCTAGTCCAGTGCTATGATCTCATTTCCTACTCTAGTCCAGTGCTATGATCTCCTACTCTAGTTTAGTCCAGTGCTATGATCTCCTACTCTACTCTAGTCCAGTGCTATGATCTCCTACTCTAGTCCAGTGCTATGATCTCATCTCCTACTCTAGTCCAGTGCTATGATCTCATCTCCTAGTCTAGTCCAGTGCTATGATCTCCTAGTCTAGT
>NC_063196.1:24231634-24236634 GCF_017589495.1 Alosa alosa
ATAAAGTTCGGAACAAAATTATTCATACCTCTGGCAAATATTGATTTAATGTTTAATGTTGTTCTGACAGAAAATGACACTGCCACATGCCAAAAGGTTGTAAGACAATGTAGGAGAAACTCCAGAATAAAAAAAAATAGCGTTTTTGTCTTTTTTAACATTTTTCATGAAAAATGTCCAAAAATATTCATACCCTTTTTAAATAATCAATGGAAACATCTTTATTTGCATTCGCAGCTCTCAAAATTGTTCTTATAATACCTACCAAGCCTCTCCATGTCTCCAAAATGATTCCTTTTTGGCAGCAGTCTGGGTTTTGAGGCAGGAATGAGGTCTGGACTATGGCTGGGCCACTCTGAAATATTTATATTGTTCTCTGTTAACCATTTATTGCCCTGTTTGGCTGTATGTTTTGGATCATTCTGTGGTTTAATGGTCCAATGTGGCCTATTGGGGCAGGTCTCTCGACAGACTGTGTTCTAGAATCATTGCGGAGACATGGAGAGGCTTGATAGGTATTATAAGAACCATTTTGAGTGAATGCATATAAAGATGTTTCCATGTTTTTTTTTTTTTTTCAGATGTTCTTTTTTTTTTTTAAAGGGTATTTTTTTTTTTAAAGGGTTCATAAAAATGATGAAAATGCTTCTTTTTCTGATTCCTTGTGAGCTTTTTCCATTCGCAGATCAGTCTGGCTTCTTGCGAGGGAGAAAATGTGGAGCCGTTTGCCAAACGAACGGCCAATCAGCATTAATTTTGAGGCGGGTTTAGGTTAAGGGTACAGTGTAGCCTAGCTTGTGGTTGTGTTTTCGTTGACGCTCTGTCAGTACGCCATACGCTTCATTGATCTGATTGGTTGATTTGGCCCGTCTGTCACCAACATAGGTGGTAGACAGATGGTTTATCCAATCAGCTAACCGGTATTTTCGCCCCTTCCCAAAAGTTCTCCAACGGAAGTTCCCAGATGGATATGCCGAGCAAATGCGAAGCTATCCATCTGGCGGAGTCAGCTTATGTTTCTACCACATTATCTTACAACCTTTAGCCGTGTGGGGGTGTAATTCATCATATTTTTTTGGGTTGAGTACTCACAATAAAGATGTGTGTGTGTGTGTGTGTGTGGGGGGTGTAATTCATCATATTTCTGGGATTGAGTAGTCACTCTAATGATATGTGTACTCACCTCACTCTCACCCCAACTCGCTCTCTCTGTCCTTGGCCCACTGTGTGATCAAATTGTTTGAGCAAAAGTATTATGTGTGCTAATAAAAGCTTCTGTTTTGTGTGTGTGTGTGTGTGTGTGTGTGTGTGTGTCAGTGTATCTGTGCGTGTGTGCGTGCATGCGTGGGTGAGAGTGAGTGAATCACAGTATTCCTTTCACAGTGATTAGCATACTCATGCAGTGACAGAACCAAAAACAATTTTCTCTCTCTCTCTCTCTCTCTCTCTCTCTTCTCTCTCTCTCTCTTTCTCCGCACATTCTCTATCTCTCCATACTGCAGTTCTCCTCCAGCTGGCGTCTGATGCTTTTCCTCGGGACATGACACTCGCCCTGGCCTACTTATTGGCTCTGCCTCAGGTGTGTGTGTGTGTGTGTGTGTGTGTGTGTGTGTGTGTGTGTGTCTGTGTGTGTGTGTGTGTGTGTCTGTTGTGTTCAGCGTAGGGTGTTTTCCTCTAATACAATTTTGATCAAACATTTGCTCACTGGCAGACACACAAACACACATATTGTGTTTGCAACTGCATTTCTGCATTGTTGAGTGGACTGTTGGACTTACTCATTTGCACTATCACCATGACCACTATCACCATTGCACTACCACCATGACACTCATTCACACAGAGCACCTTAGAGCACCTTACCATACCTTACTATGCACAGAGAATCACAGGCTCAGTCCCTGCCTCAGTCATTGCAAGCGCCTCTGATTGATTAATCACCACTATGTGGATACTGTTTTTAGAATTGATTTAGATTAAGTGTTAGTATAGTGTGTATTAGTTAGTATTAGTTAGTATAATTTGTATTTTTGTAATTTGTATTTTAGTATATTGTTATATATTGTATTAAGTGTTAGTTAGTATAATTTGTATTTTAGTATATTTAGCATATTCTTTATCTTCTACTGTCCTTACTGCTTAGTTGTGTTTTTATATTATATATTTTAATTACTCTTTCTGCTGTTAAAGAATGTGTTTGTGCTGTATGTATGCTGCGGAGACCTTGAATTTCCCCTGGGGATCAATAAAGTATATATCTATCTATCTATCTGTCTGTCTGTCTGTCTGTCTATCTGTCTATCTGTCTGTCTGTCTGTCTGTCTGTCTGTCTGTCTGTCTGTCTGTATATTTATTTGTATGTGTTAGGTGCTGGATGCTAACAGCTGTTTTGAGAAGCAGCCTGCGAGCGCCCTGTCTCTGCAGCTGGCGTCCTACTACTACTCCCTGCAGATCTACTCACGTCTGGCCAGCTGCTTCACCAACGCCAAGCACCCCCTCTACAGGGTGAGGAACACCTCTCTAAACTGGCATGGTCATTTTAGGACTAGGTCTTTGAACTCTCTCTCCTTGTGAGTGGACTTTGTTTCCCTCTCACACTGTGTCCTCTGTTTCATGTGCATGGGCTATTGTGGGCCTTGTTGAAATTAAGCTAGCACATCCGTTGGGTTGGGTTTGTTATAGTGCATATGAAATCTGCCAGTCAATGATGCAAATAGCTCTACTGGACATCTGTTGGCTTGTTTAGCACTTCAGAGTTAAAAAAAATATATATTATTTTAATTCCTTGTTACATCAGTTCCACAATATTACATTTCAGTATCCATTATTAAATGCTTAATTATAAAGACAAAATTAATCATGATTAATCAAGATTAATTACAGTAAAAATGTGCAATTAATTTGTTTATAAACCACCGAAATACTGTATACATACATACATACATACACATTTATGTGTGTGAATACAGTGTATCATACACACACACACACACACACACACACACACACACACACACACACAGCGGGCCTGTATAGCCGCTTATGGCAGAGGGGTTTGATAGAAATGTCTGTCTCTTATGGAGACCTTCATCACTTGACACAGCAGCTCTTCTCCTCTTCAAATGCATAAGAACCAGGACAGACGACACCTAGAGGGAGAGAGGGGGGGGTAGAGAGAGAGAATGTGAGAGAGGGGGGGGGGGGGGGGGGATATAAGGTCCTGGATCTGAGGAGTGTGAGAAGTAGGGGTGGGCGATATGGACAAAAAATAATATCTCTATATTTTTTGTGATTTTGAAGATAACGGTAATTAGTCGATATCCTTTTAAAAAAATTGTAAAAGTCTGAGTTACTTTACAGCTCATTATTTATGAATAGCATCAATACAATAATAACCAATAACCTAACCTGTGACTTTTTAACCAAATCAACCAATGCATTGTCACTTTATGACACATTTCCAATTTTGCCCCCACTTGTGTGTGTGGCAATGACATGGTCTAGCCAGCTACATTAGAGAAGATGACTAGGCCTAACAGTTTCTCAAGAGAAAGTCTGAAGCTGAAGTTCCTTTCAAAAACCTTTACTTAGGATTCACTGTAAAACTAAGCAGACCAACAGAGTACATCTCAGTTATTCCCTTTGATGTTTTGTTTAAGAGAAATCATGTAGGCTAGCATTCCAAGTTACAGAATAGAAACTAATGCGTTACCTTATGGCTAATGTATATGAGAAATCCCATAGAGATGCTAACGGTTAGCATAATCGATACACGTAGATATTTAGAGCGACTTTAGTCCATTTACAAAAGGGTTACATGAGAAGAGTTCTTTGTTTACAACTGACTACTAAAATACTCAAAGGCAAATGTTTTCTCTCCATATAATGCCATGTAAGAAAAAAACGTGACTGTCTCATCAATGCTACGTGAACAGAAGTAGCTGCACAAAATCCCTTGTAGGCTACGTCTTGATCTCGCTACACAAAATAAACATTAGACCTGCGTGTGACAACGTGGACCCACTAGGGATCATGTGACACTTGCTCTGCTGCAACGGGGCTTCTCTTGCATACACCTCCTGGATTTAGTGAATGTACAGTATGGGGTTTCAATGCATGATTTCGAGTGTTTTTCCCCCATAAGTAATGGTAATACTTAGTATTCAAATTTACATTATCGAGTAAGTAATATACTCGATAATGTAAATTTGCACATCGTTAAAACAACAATCACGATATTATCGCAGACGATATATATCGCCCACCCCTAGTGAGAAGTGGCCTGTTAGCTGCTGATTAGTACCGTATAAGGTGAGGATTGAGAGCAATGGCTGAAATATAACGTTATGTGTCAAAGAGACCACCATCCAAGATATAGCACACACACACACACATACACACACACACACACACACACACACACACACACACACACACACACACACACACACACACACACACATATGTCAGACTGCTGTAAGACACACACTTGCATTTGCACTTGCACTGTCTCCCATTCTATTACACACACACTCACACACACACACACAGACAGACACAGACAGACACACACACTTTTTTTTGACTCAGTAGCAAACTGCTGTGAGAGCTAAGGCACACACACTCGCACACCTTCTGTCCTATGGATAAAAATGTTTGTCCTTTCATAGTGGTGCCATCTGTGGTAGAGTACATCCATTATCAGCACAGAACATACACACTCTCTATATACACGCACACACACACACCCAAACACATTCTAACTCAAACTCACGTACACACTAGGGATCGACCGATATGGATTTTTTAGTACCGATACCGATTTTTTTCCATCAGCCTTAGCCGATGACCGATACAGGCTGCCGATTTTCTTGAGCCGATATTTGGAGCCGATACTGCTTTTATTTTGCTCCCTCAATTTACATCATACAAGTGACACATAATTACACAAATGATGATAACAAATGTTATAAGTCAATTTAAAAAAGGAACATTTATTG
>NC_063196.1:24239134-24241634 GCF_017589495.1 Alosa alosa
ATGAGAGAATGAATGGAGGAATGGATGGATTGATGAGAGGATGGATGGATGGATGAGAGGATGGATGAGGGGATGGATGGATGAGAGGATGGATGGATGGATGGATGAAAGAAGGGAATAGAAGCAGTGGATTGGAAAGACTTTATGTCCTGACTGACTGACTTATTTTATCACTTCAAAGCAGAGGGATGTGTAGAGTTGGGGTTGTGTGTGTGTGTGTGTGAGTGAGTTATGCGAGCGATGTGTAGAGTACAGTTGGGGTTGGCCAATGTGTGTGAGCGGGCAGGGAGGTGTAATCATGCAAATGTGTGATAATACTCACACACCTCGCTGGCTAAAAAGATTGAGTCTCCAATCTGGACTCCATTCTGCATGTTTAAACACAGGCATGCTTAATTTAACACACACACACACACACACACAGAGGGGCCTATATAAACATGCACATGTTGTGCATATCTCGTGTCATGAATGACCATATTTTATTGAACACACACACACACACACACACACACACACACACACACACACACACACACACACACACACACACACACACACACACACACACAGAGGGGCCTATATAAACATGCACATGTTGTGCATATCTCGTGTCATGAATGACCATATTTTATTGAACACACACACACACACACACACACACACACACACACACACACACACACACACACACAGAGGGGCCTATATAAACATGCACATGTTGTGCATATCTCGTGTCATGAATGACCATATTTTATTGAACACACACATACACACACACACACACACACACACACACACACACACACACACACACACACACACACACACACACACAGATGTCCTCTCTCACTCATTCACTCTTGCTCATGCATACCACAGCCACTCCCGAGTTGTGATCAGATGTGGTTTGTTTGGCTCTTTTCTTTTTTTTACTACATCATTTCCTGCCCAAGGCACACCACTCATTCTCATTGTCATACATATATTCACACACAGGTTTGTTCGCAACACACACACGCACACAGGGTTGTGCCTCAATTATTATACACACTGACACAAGGAATTTATATTACTTATTTATATGACTTATCATTTTACTTCATTATAGTTCTATTCCATGACCATTTGGTATTTACCTCTGCTCAATTACAGACTTAATTAACTTGAGCTGTGTGTGTGTGTGTGTGTGTGTGTGTGTGTGTGTGTGTGTCGTTTATCCATTAATATATGCACTACATGACTTCCTAAACTTAGTAATAATTAAAAAGTGAACACACACACACACACACTTTTGCAGCCTATGTTCCGTTTCCATAAACTCATTCCAGCCCCAATCTCTGTTTGGTTCTCCGCAGGTGGACCCCAAGGAGCTGATCCGTCTGGTGACACGTCACGTTGGCGAGAAGCAGGACGACAATGCCAATTGGCCAGCGGAGGTGGACGCTCTGATTGGCCAGCTGCGGGCGTACTCGGAGCGTCTGGCGGACTTCACGCAGGCCCAGGTGCTACAGGGCCTCGGCCGCGGAGTGGACACCCAGCGCTTCAGCTCGGACGCCCAGTACAAGAAGGAGACCATCCTGGGCCTCGCCGAGTAAGTGTGTGTGTGTGTGTGAGTGTGAGTGTGTGTTTCCGAGCATGAATACAAGAATGAGACTATCCTGGACCTTGCTGACTGTGTGTGTGTGTGTGTGTGAGCTGGAGTGACTACAAGAAGAGAGCATCCTGGGCCTCTGTGTGTGTGTGTGTGTGAGTGTGTGCATCTGTGTGTGTGCGCCTGTGTGTCTCTGTGTGTGTGTGAATCTGTGTGTGTGTGTGTGTGTGCGTCTCTGTGTGTGTGTGTGTGGTAAACAGACTATTCTTGACCTCTTCTAGCTTTGTTTGGACACAGTCCTGGCTACTGTATGTGAAGCAAAGTGGCTTAGACCGTATGTGTCAATGGGACCAAGTCCAGAAGACTGGCATTGTGACCGTTATTGTGAACATACAGTAGGAACTAGTACACTATGTCTGAATTTATAAATGTGAGTAAAAATACTGTGTGTGTGTGTGTGTTTCAGAACACTGGATGAGAGTGTGTACCACATCTCCATCTCATTGGCGCAGCGTTACAGTGTTCCTCTGTGGGAGGTATACATGACACACCTAGAGTTCCTGTTTACTGACAGTGGGTAAGTCTCTCTCTCTCTCTCTCTCTTACACACACACACACACACACACACTCACACACATACCCATGCACACGCATACATTCCCTCATATACACTCTCAGTTTCTCTCTCTCACACACACACACACACACACACACACACACACACACACACACACACACACACACACACACACACACACACACACACACACACACACACACCTCCCAGCCTGCTAAGCATTTGAACCCATCCACACACTAACACTCTTATGTCTTTTCATCATGGACACAAAGGCTAGCATGCCATGCATCTCCACTCGACACACAACACACACTCTTCAGCACACA
>NC_063196.1:24251634-24259134 GCF_017589495.1 Alosa alosa
CTTCTTCCATTAGGGTCCATGTCCAGACTCTTCTCTCTTTTCACTTCATCTGTCCCCCGCTCCCTCGCTCTGTCGCTCTCTCTGTCTCCATGTGTCATTCTTTATTCCCTTCAGTCTGTTTCATCTCGTCTCTGCCTTATTCCCTTTTTTATTTCATTCTCATTTCTCTCTCTCTCTCTCTCTCTCTCTCTCTCTCTCTCTCTCTCTCTCTCTCTCTCTCTCTCTCTCCCTTCGTCTTTTCATCTTGTCCAACACTCACTCATTTCTCTGGTGTCTTCATTTGTTTTGTTTTTCTTAACAAAGCTCTGTCAGTGTCAGTCACCCCCTATCTGTTTCTCCGTGGCTGTTCCTGCATGTTCGGACATCTCTCGTCCCCAGCTGTACACCATTATCGTCTCCTCCCTGTTGGATGCTCTTAAATGGACATGAAGAGTTCTCTCTAGTCACCATCTCTTTTTCTACCTCTCTTTTTCTATCTCCCTCTCTCTCTCCATCTCCCTCCCCCTCTCAGAACTCAGACACTGAGGCCAAGCCTTATAATCAGAGCTCTCTCTCTCTCTCTCTCTCTCTCTCTCTCTCTCTCTCTCTCTCTCTCTCTCTCTCTCTCTCTCTCTCTCTCTCTCTCTCTCTCTCTCTCTCTCTCTCTCTCTCTCTCTCCTTTAGCTTTTATCTGTCTGACCTCGTGTGCCCTGAGTGCTATTACTTCCCTTTTACAGGCTAAGTGCCACTATGCCCCAAACACAAACACTCAGAACACACACAGAGAACACACAAAGTACACTCGGCATAAACACACTGGAACACATACACACACAAACTAAGCTCAGACCTGCTCACACATACAAGCACAGATATACACTTGATGCAGACACTGGGTATGGAATGTTTTTTGTGCCAAAATTAAATAAATAAATGAAATATCAATAAATGAAATAAATAATTAAAAGTTGAAATAAATAAATGAAATATGAAATAAATAAATAAATAGTTAAATAAATAAAAGATTAAATGTAAAAACCATATATACATTGACATTTACATTCCATATGCACGCAATATGCCATGAAATAAATAAATAGTTCTACGTCAGTCACCCATCAAGGCGGGACCTAGCTGCTGATTGGTTGCTGCCTGGAAAAAAAAAAAAAAAAATCTAACTGATCAGAATAAAGTCATTGATAGAAGCTAAAAGCTAGTGCTACTGCTAACAGCCATAGGCATTTTCATTCAGAAAGATTGTGTGTTCTATGTTGCTAACTCTTGGCTGTGAGTTATCAGGACGTAAAAGCATAGCATCTAGTGCTGTCAAAAATCCTTGTCGGCTGCTGAGTTATACCCTCATATTGACAACTAAAAAGTCTCTGGAAAGTTGTGGACACTGCTTGGGCAATGTAGCAAGCTGGCACTGACACTCACATAATAAGAGTTCACGGCATGGGCATCTCAAGCTTTATTGTTTATGTATCATATGACAAATGAGGTGAATTCAGCTCAAGTGAAGTTAACTGGGACGTCTGGGCACCCTACTATAAATAGAAGCAATAGCAAAGTCGTTTGCCTTAGATAGAAGTTCGCTTTCTGTAGATGTCGATAACTAGTAGATAAGTATGAATTTAGAATGAAATCCTTGTTGTTGTATGTTTCGTGAGTTATGATACAAGTCTGATCTCCTTAGTCCAGTGTGGTTCACAGGTAGCAAGCCAGTACAGTCTGACTCAGAGCTGGATCACTTCACTTCAGGCAGCAATCAGTGGTTAGGTCCCGCCTTGATGAGTGACTGACGTATTTATTTTTTTCATGGCACATTGCATGACCGTGCATATGGAATGTAAATGTCAATGTATATATGTTTTTTACATTTAATCTTTTATTTATTTCACATTTTATTTATTTATTTAACTTTTTATTTATTTATTTAATCTTTTTATTTATTTATTTCAATGTTTAATTATTTATTTTATATATTTATTTCATTTATTGATTTCATATTTCATTTATTTATTTAATTTTGTCACAAAAAACATTCCATAACTGGGAGCCCTATTGAACGCATATATATATATATATATATATATATATATATATATATATAAAATCTCACATGCCACACACACACACACAGTAGTCACACTCAGACACACATGCAAGATCACTCACTAACTCAAGGCAAGAACCCAGACATTTCTACTGAATGAGCTTTTACACAAAGACTCTTAGACTTGCACACGTTCACACCCTCTTAGGTTTTAAAATCAAAACACACACACACACACACACACACCAATTTAACTGAATATAGTGAACACACACACACACACACACCGATTCAACTGAATATAGTGAACACACACAGATATGCATGAATAAAACGCACACACACACACAAACACACACACACACACACACAACCTGCCTGGGCTCCCTGGTGGGATATTGCTGTAATTTCTCACACAGCTGGGTGGTGTTGCCATGTGGCCCCTGACAACATGCAGCACTTCCAGCTCTCACCTCCTGGTACGTTTAATTAATATCAACACACACTTATACAGACACACACACACACACACACACACACACACACACACACACACACACACACACACACACAGAGAGAGAGAGCGAGCCTGTGTGGCACAACCAAAGCCCCAGCCCAAGACCCAAAGGTGGGTTTTCCTGCTGGTCACCTTTTAAAGGGATTTTAGGTGCCGCTGTTGGTTTGCTGGGCTTGTATGTAGTGTTATTTCTGTATTCTTAGAAGTAGCTGAAATAGAAGTGTGTGTGTGTGTGTGTGTGTGTGTTGTGTGTGTGTGTGTGTGTGAAATAGCACAGAGATGTGTGAGCATGGCAGCCCCACAGGGAAACAGGCCCCAGCCACAATCAGCATCAGCCAATCATGTTCAGATGGAGCACTAATCACAATCAGCATCAGCCAATCAGGTTCAGATCGAGCACTAATCACAATCAGCATCAGCCAATCAGATTCAGATGGAACACTGCTCACATCAGCCAATCAGATTTAGAGTGCTGAGAGAAAACATATCAGCCAATCAGCTTCACAGACAGCACTGTGCACACAATGTATAATTTGTACAGTTTTTGTCTTTTGAACAGGTCACCAGCTCAGTTTGCATCCGGTTTAGGAGACTAGTTTGCAGACTTAAAGGGACACCAGACAAGCCTGATGCTTTTTCTCTACAAAGCTCCCCTAGCGCCTCTGTAATGTGTTGATATCGCAAAGCGAGCCCCTCGCTGCCCTGAAGCTCTTTTCCTTTTCTTTGCATCTTCCGTCAAGGGTTTTCGCTGCTTCTTCACTAGCTCTGCCTTTATACACACGTTTGCAACAATCGCTAGCGTTTCGTTAGCCTGCCTCTGTGCTGGAGATGCAGGATGTAAACTGATCCTGCTTCTCGCGATATCTGAGACTTTGTGAGACTGAAGGTCGGCAGGTCAGATACACCGAACTTGCAAGCAGGATATTCTTCCTACAGGCAGTAGGGGCAGGCGAGAGAGTCTTCATTCGACCTGTAATGAGTCATTTAACCATAAACCGACTTATGAAGATGATTAATTAACGCAAAAACGTTACCTGGTGTCCCTTTAAGAGCAGTGAGCTTAAGTGTGTAACAACATCTTTCCATTATACAAGTTCAGTGTACATTTGGATGTGTTTTTGTGTGTTTTCATTTTTTGCAGCGGTGTGTGTATATGATTGTATGTGCAGCTGTCTGTGTATGTGTGTGTTTGCACTGCTATATTTATGTGTGTGTGTGTGTGTTGTTATGGCTGGCTCTTAACCACAACATAAAATGGAGGCAGACAACAGAATTAAGGTTAACCGAAAGGTATTTTATTTAAAGTAATCAAGGATAACAAATATATGTAACCAAATGTCTAGGGGGAAGGAAGATAAACTAAATGTATGTGTGCATGTCTGTGTCAGTAATAAGAAAGAAAGAAAGCGTTAAAAGTTGGTGTGAGAGAGAATATGCCTAATGACACCCAGTGCCCGAAATGAAAGATAGTGCCCCAACAAAGAGTGTATAGAACCTCTTAAATACCCAGCCACACCTTCCTACAGGTGTGCACAATAACTAATTGACACCGCCAGGTCTGCACTGCCCATGCACTGACTACACAGAACCTGATGGGGACAGAGGGGGGCGTAACTGTGTGTGTGTGTGTGTGTGTGTGTGTGTGTGTGTGTGTGTGTGTGTGTGTGTGTGCGTGCATGGATTCCAGGGGGATATTTCCCTCTCTTTGTGTCAGATTGAAAAATGGCCTCTTCAGTCCTGATGCTGCAAGCAGAAAGCCTTTACAGTTGGAGAATAAAGAGAGAGAGAGAGAGAGAGAGAGAGAGAGTAGCTATAGGGCATGTGAGGGAGAGAAAGAGAGAGGGTGTGAATGAGGTAGAGAAAAAAAGAGAGGAGGACAGAAGAAGATGAAGATGGAGAAAATGTGCCATGGTCAAGAAAAAAATCCACCTTATTCCTTAAACCGCCCAACTGTCTTCCGTCCATTCTGTTTACATTGTAACTGCGTGCAGTGCACTCTCAGCAGGCTAACTATTCTGCACTCAATATGGATTGAGTATTGAGTGCAGAATAACTCATTATTCTATAATAACTAACTAATTCTATATAATATATGACTGGCAGAAAAATACAAAAGGTAGCTTTAACATGGCTTAGGATGCATCAAGCAGTGTCTGGGAAATCAATTCAATGCAGGGTGGGCTGCAAATAGCAAAGCGTGTTTCTGAATGCTGAGGTGTCATGGCGACGCACATTGTCGGCTCAGGAATATTGTGGATAAAGAGAGGGAATGAGGGAGAGAGCTGTGGTGAGAATTACAAATGACGCGGAAGCAAAACCGAACTGTGATTTGTTAAGAAAGGGAAACGTTCCCAGGTTTATTACAAGCTGGCTCGGAGGAGAAACATGAAACAAGTTGCCTCAAGTCACCTATCGATTGTCGTTTCTCACAGCCTTATATTCTGTTAGCAGGGTCTTTGTCTGTGCCAGTGGAAAAGTTCAGACACGCCCTGGACATATGCGTGCTTAATTGGCGCCGACCACCTATGGTGAAGTCTGCCGTAAGACAAAAACTGGATCGTTGTACATGACAAAAGACTTGATTTGCAAAAGGTCGAGGCGCGTCTTCACCAGGCACAATCGTCAGTAAATGCAAATATGAAGCAGACAGACTGATGAAATTAGTCACATTTGTATACAGTATGTTCTTACAAATAATTTTTACTACAAGAGGATAAAGAAGGAGGGCTGTATTTTGGGTCACCAGCGCATGGCGTAATACTCGTTATTCACCCGCGCAAAGTTGAATTCGGTATTTTGCACGTTTATTTTTGAAGCATTGTGCCCAGGGGTGTGGCAGTTAACAACCTAGGGAGGGGCCTGGTGCGTTGTCTAAAAATCGCTATCATACACCACCTAAACCTGGTCAGAAGTCAATGGCGAGTTGTTCATATGCTATTTTAAGAGCGCATTGTCACCAGTCATATTGGCAGGTGCACGCACCATCCTTCTATCCTTCATGAACACACACCAGCGCATGTCCATGCAAAGCATTACAAATTGCACGATTACAATGGGAAACATAATTAGAATAAAGATATTACGAAATACTGTACATCTCATGATGAGTAGTTATTCACCATCATTTGCAAATTGGTAATGACGGTTAAAAGTGATTAGGGGAGAGGCGAGAGACATGTATGGAGCACAGCTGAAGACGCGCTGTCACGAGATATAAGCAACTTCTCTGCAGGATAAATGTTGTTTTATTCAGTCATTTGAGCAATATTAGGGTAAGTGTTGCTTTTCCAGCCTATGTTTTGGTGGTAACCCATTGTCAGTCAGTGAAAGTAACTGCATATAACTGTCTTGTCGTTGACTGACTCCTTGGTGAAGTTAGTTTCACTTTGCCAATGAGTTCAAATAGACTAGTGCAAATGCGTGAAGGCTATGCTAGGTTTTAGTAAAGCATGGTTTAAGAATGACTATTCTATAACGGTCTTGCAAGCAGCCTCCTTCAAATCGGCGCGTTGAATGCCAAAATACCAATGCATTTATTTGACATATCACGCGTTATGCCATAAAGGGAATGACAGATGTCATTCTCATTGGTTTAAAAATGATGTTAATACTTCAAACACACCCATATGACTGATTTAAAAACCTAGGAACACCTTGTTTAGCCATAAGCTCCCACTTTTTGATAGTGAAACCCCTCCCAATGTGAACTGGACATCCTACTAAATTTGAATAGACTTTTGACGAGTGACGATGCACTTTAGAATGTCATGATAGTGCCCGGAGTGAGGAGATGGGGAGGAGGTGAAGAAGGAGTGAGGAGATGGGGAGGAGGTGAAGAAGAGGAAAAGAAGAGTCTGAAGGTGTGAGGAGAAACGGCAAGAGGAACACGCCAAACAGAGAGACGGATAGAGTGATAGAATGATAGAATGAGATCTATGAAGCATCATCCAGATCAAGGAAGGACAGTGTAAAGCCATGGTCCAGCTGCACCAACAGCACGGAAACTGACCATCTCTTACCAAGTAAACAAACGACAGGAATGAACAAGGGAGGGGAACGGAGGAGTGTGGTGTTGGATACTGCACACATGAACAGGGATCTTATTGGTAGAGAGAGGCCATGCCTACGGCACGAATTAATAATGGCCATGGACACACAGGAAGTCCCAAACAAGCATTCCAATTGAAGTGGAGGAATTCCCAAACGCAAAAAGTGGAAATTGTATCAGGAGTGAGGTGTGTGTGTGTGTGTGTGTGTGTGTGTGTGTGTGTGTGTGTGGAATAACATCCTCACAACAACCGTCTCTGACACCCCACCACTGTCATATCAGTTACACAGAAAGTGAACACCAGCTCACAATACTCATCCATAACCATGGAAATGCATTAGCTTTCCTTCAGATGCTGCTAATAATGCACACTCTCTCACACACAAGCACACCACACAAACACATACACACAGAGATCCAGGCCCACAGACATATTAGCATAGTAGAGTGTGAAATCCTTCCCAATCCTTTGCATGTCTCACACACACACACACACACACACACTGTAATACAGATTTGTGTGTTCTGCGATAAGCCTATTTACAAGCCTCAAGTGTATCCTTGAGACAGACTGTAACGTGTGTGTGTGTGTGTGTGTGTGTGTGTGTGTGTGTGTGTGTGTGTGTGTGTGTTATTCCTTGTACAGTGGAGATGAAGAGGTACTTAAAGACTACCCAGACCCACTGAAGGTTCTAGAAGGTATTGTCGCCGCTGTGCACATCCATGTTGAGAATGGGTAAGTATATTCACACACATACACACAAACACACAAACACACACTTCTCGATTCATCTGTCTTTGTCTTGAAGCGCCCTTGTGAATAGAAGATAAATACTTGTCATTCAAGTGAGAACTCAGACACTGAGGCCAAGCCTTCTAATCAGAGATCACACACATCTC
>NC_063196.1:24264134-24274134 GCF_017589495.1 Alosa alosa
AAAGTTTAGCGATCATAAATGATAATAAGATGTCAACAAGCAGCGACATACAGAGTGGTCTTGTAGTTCTGCTTGCTCTAGCTATTTACTGCACATAGACTATGACAGGCTTGATACCCTAGTCTAGCAAAGTTGTAGCCATTTTAAAGTATACACATCTCAAAGCTACAAGCTGAGAAATCAGGCTTTTCAATTTGACTACTTTCTCCCTCAATCCATGGGAGGGGAACACAATGGTCCTCATTTACATGACATTAAGATCAACCCTCCCCCTGTCATGGTCACTGATCTGTCAGCCTGCAGTGCATCATATGATGCTAATGACCCATCGAAACTATCTGTAATGGGTTACAGAACCAGCTAGTAGCAATGGATAAAGTAGTCTAAAACAAACATGAGATCAAGTTTGCAAACCATGTTATTTTGAATTAACACCCAGTGCAAGGCACCAGGTTGGCAATGGATTTAGCAGGTTTAGCAATGGATAAAATAGTCTAAAATAGTCTAAAATGCGAACTAAACAAACATGAGATCACGTTTGCAAACCCTGTTAATTTGAATGCACACACGACGCAAGGCACCCTGCCATCAGTCAAAACAAGACTTTCTCGCATTATTCAAATGAATTGCCCACCGAAACTATCTGTAATGGGTTTTGGCTAGTAGCCTATGGTGCCAATAGCTAACGACAGTAGGCCTACGTTAGCTAGTAGCAATGGATAACGTTTCTAACACACAAACTTTATCCCCGTCAAATGTAACTGTGGAAATAGCATCTGATATCTTACGATCTAGCTCCTCTGCTGCCAAACCGAGAGATTCTTCCTCGTTGTAATTATCTTCGGCTAAGGTCAGCTCTAGATTAGGGATGTTCTCCAATGTAATGTAGTCGCCTTCATCATCAGATTTAGCTCATCTGCAATCCGCTGTGCTTTGCCCATCTCCATTCCAATACGTTAGACCGGCACATCCGGGAACTTGACTCGTGACAAACGTTCCCGCCCCTTTCGGGGGGAAAACAAACAACCCCTCTCATTAACTCCAACGCAAATTAGGGTCAATAAACGTAATTGTACAGAAATCGCAGGAGTAAATAATAACAAAAAATACCACAAATCAATATGACCACTCAATCCATAACCACTTTGCCGGTCGTTGACCGTGAAAGATACCTACAAAAGCTTAATTCAATTAATATAAAAACATGTCCCTTCAGTCTCCCGAAAAGGCGGTGCAACAACCCCACTCAGTGACCAGAAGTGTCATACGGTCTTCTCTTCTTATGGCTTGTAGCCATAATTTTCTTCTGTCAGGATTTTTTTGAGGACATGGTAGGCAAAAGAAACTCAGGGAGGGGTTCTTAGCTGTGTGGTTGGTACATGTCTACCGGTTCACTCTGGCTTGTTCTGAGGGAATGTTTTCCCCTCAAAAGGGGCATGGCGCAAACAACCTGCTCTGTGTGACGCGGGTCCGGTTGTAAGTATAGAGAGCCGAAGTCACGCCCTTCTACTTCTGGTCCATGGGACCTATCTTTCAAAAAAATATGAACGGGAGTTAATGGAGAGATAACAATTATTTTTTGGTCCAGTTTGAATTGTGCCACGAATTTCACATATGATGTGTGTGAATTTAAAAGATAATTTTTCACGTCAAGAAAGTACTGTTGTCCGATAGACTTCAAAAGTTATGTTGGTTTTGTGCGAATCCACTCAGTGGACTACATCTCTCGTCTCGAACGATGTACGTCACCAACGTAATGAAACGATAAAAGCTGTTATGCTAGTTAACGGTTGCATCTTGCTGCCTGCTATGTCACTTAACAGTATGTAATGTACAGTCTATGGACGAATACAACTTACCTGATGTGTTTAATCCTCTCACTCATGGTATTTTCTTCGGCAAGGAAAGCCCAATTAAGACCTGTTGCTGGTATGCTTGTACAATCTAGTGTGGCTATGAATGAGCTAACGTCACTAGCGCGACTGATGGGTTTGTAGTCGTTGGAATTACGATCTTTCACAATGTTTGAATTCAATAGTTACGAAACAAACTGCAAATGTCTTTACATGAAAAATTGTCTTTAAAATTGGCAAACATCATATGGGTAATTCAAGGCACAAGTCAACCGGGACCAGAAAATAATTTCTTTTTTGCCATAGACTGCCGTTCAAATTTTTTTGAAAGATAGGTCCCATGGAGGCAAACGGAAGGGGCGGGACTTTGTCTCTCTATAGTAAACAAACAGCATGCTGGTTCAGTAAGTAGTCATGAGGTTACTTCTAGCATACAGCTGATTGGCCGACAGAACAAAAGAGCACTAATTACAGAGAATGTCTAATAAGGGGAGAACCTTCACTCGAACGCCCGTGTGGTACTGCATCTAGGGCGCTTCGGGCGAAGTCCAGAATGAATGGAGGTCTGTATCCACTTTTCTCGGGATATAATTTTTTTCAAATAATTTGAATATTGTATTCGAAAGGGGAGGCAAAGACAATACACTTGGTTGAGTATTATATTTTTTAAAGTCACTTAATTGTTCTAAAAAGCCTGTGAAACGTGTCAATGACGTCATTCATTAGCATGATCATTGCATAGCATAGCATCAATGCTAGCCTGTTATGGGCAACAACGACCCAACCTGTAAGAAAACGAAAGGACATGACTCCCAGATTATTTCACTTTTGATTGATAATCCATATCCATTTTGCGAAAAATAAAATAAAATCTGAGGGTTTCAGTTGTTAAATAGGTGAAAACAATAAATGTAGCCATGTCGCTCCATTGGACATCATGTATTTTGGACTCGCTCTCATGACGCCATCTAGGTGAACTCTGATGAACTGCAGCCAAATTCAGTTTGTATGGGATTAATAGAGAGTGGGGAGGCTCTCCGTAGACGGGCTCTGCTAATAGTCACGCCCAATTCAAACGCTGGTTTACTTCCTGAAATTTAACTCATTGAGTGCCATGCGTTGAGTGCCAAAAACGTAATATTACGTTTTTAGCTTTTTTTTACTTAAACTAGACACTCTAACACACCTTATATGTGATGTTGGGAACTCTGTGATGAATGGAAATGAAATATATGACGATCGAAAACTCATGAAAATGCACAAATCTGGACATTTTATCTGGACATTTTATCATAACTTCGGTTGCTTTGGTCGAATCAGTGACGATGCACGCCAGCTCAAAACCAGGCCATTTTTGTGGGTCTATCACTAGGTGGCAGTCTCGCCAGGTCACTTCCGAAACTTTACAGGCAACACTTCATATTTCATGAAAGACGTTATATCTCCATTTCTAGAAAAAAACAGCGATTTTGATGAAAACTAGCCACTGTTTAGCTTGGGATTTCTCAGGAACAGAGGCGTGTAGAAATACACGGTTTGCACCCACTGAGAGCTTAGTCTCACCTTTCAAACGAGCCATTGTATGTGTTCATAGCTATAACACAGAATATGCTGTGGCTGTACAAAAATCATCAACAATGGTCTAGATTGCTGGCACTCACTAGCTTCCGAAAACAGCTTGGCATTCAATGAGTTAACCATTTAACAAAATATACACTTTTAAAGCAACCAATGCTGTTATCTGAAACATGGAATTGCTTCTTTAGGACTTCAACTTGCACATTCTGCAAAAAAACCGAAAATCACTAATTTGGGAAAAAAAAACTTCAAAGTCGTTTTTTAACGACTTATGCCTCTCTTTTTGAGCCTGGTTTTGCCATGCCTGGTCACATATGCATCCATATGCACTTTGATCTACGTGCGGTCAGTTTTGTACATACCATGTCATGTTTTAAGATTAGTTTTGTACATACCATGTCATGCTTTAAGGGTTTTGTACATACCATGCCATGTTTTAAGATCAGTTTTGTACATACGATGTCATGCTTTAAGGGTTTTGCACATACCATGCCATGTTTTAAGATCAGTTTTGTACATACGATGTCATGCTTTAAGGGTTTTGTACATACCATGCCATGTTTTAAGATCAGTTTTGTACATGTAGCCCCCCTTTAATTATCATGGTAGGTTAAGGTAAGTAAAACCTGAAAAAGGGGGTGCCCTGAGTCCTTACTAAATTATCAAGAATAACTTATTCTAGTCTTTAGGTTTCTATATACTTATTTATAATTAGTGTACCAGAATAACCAAACACCTTCACAATGAAGTATATTAAACACAATGGTGTTTACTGAAAATGTGTAAATAAATGAAAGTTAAATAAACAAGAATGGTCAAGCTAAAACTAGTGCTGTCTCTTAGTTGTCTTCTTTTTTTCCCTTTAAGCTTAGCCTATCTAAAAAGGAAATTAAACTTAGTAGCCTACCTAGTACAATACCTTCAACTTAAAATATCCCATAAGGGTAAATTCACATAATCTCTCAATACAGTAAACATACACATTAACCACACTTATGCATTCAATTAACATCACAAATGTAAGTTACAACCCACCCAGCACACAACATTTCAGTTTCAGTCAGTATCAACTTAAACCTGTGCTAGCAATGAGTGTCTCACGTCGCAGGCCTGTTTGGTTGCTCGTGGTCGGGGAGGCCACAAACTCAACGGCCACTTCGCTCGCGTGAGCAAGAGAAAAGAAAAGCCAAGCGCCTTTACCTCGTTACGGTAGAATGTACTGAATGCTGTTTGTCCAACAGCATTAAACCGATGTGCATCCTCGTTCCTCACTCAGTCTCCGGTGCTGTCGATGTCTGTAGAGCCATTCATGTCCCACTTTGTCAGGTGAACCCAAGACTCTACAATGTCGACCAACAGGGCACTAGCGAGGTCTTCCGCGGTAACACAGTGAATCACACGTTAACATTGAATTTAGCCCAATCCGTTCAGTTAGCTATGCAGCTCCATTGTTTTAGCAGAGCCTACTAACCTACTCATACTCTGATCTCATCCTACTAATGTTAAACTTTAAATCACACTTCAAACAAGTGCGGGGATGAATAAACAACTTTTTAGTTCCTCAGAACAACCCTGATTCATCCTTCTCCATTCCAGTCTCCCCCTCTTCCCTCATGTAAACCCTCGTCTAATCAAAATCAAACAGATTTTACATGTCCAATCCAGAATCACTTACCTAGCTGTTTCTAGGTAAAATACATATCACCAGATTACCACAGCCCAATTTACATGAAAGTCAATGAAACCATATTATACAGTATGACATGAAATGTTTTTTTTTTTTTTTAACAATAACTATACATATTGTATTCATGTACACCAGCTGTAACATACATGGCTTTGAGAGTAAACAAAACATGAAATAAACACAATAAAATACTTTAACATACATGCCATGCCATGATTTAAGATCAGTTTTGTACATACCATGCCATGTTTTAAGATCAGTTTTGTACATACGATGTCATGTTTAAGGTGCAAAAAGCGTCAAACTATACATGCATATGTGTATGCACCCACACACAGACTGCTTTACACATACAGTTCAGTAACATCCATCTATCCACGCATGCATACACACATACAAAATGTGTGTGTGTTTGTCACCATAGTTTTCATTGTGTTGCTTGTCGACCACACAAGGGTGCTACATGTTACACACACACACACACACACACACGTCAGCCAGTGTTCAGCCCTAACTGACATGAACTTCCTGTCACCTGTGGCTCCAACCCGCTCAGACTCACCTGATTGTTTCACGTCTTTGCCCTTGTGTTTGAAGTGTGTGTGTGTGTGTGTGTCAGTGGATTACATTGATTGAGAGCATAGCTGGTGTTTGTCGTTGACATTTCTGCCTCGCTGCTTGTTCATGCCTAATTGGCTTCACTCCCTTTTCCAGATGGTGGGGTGAGCCATTTGTTAGCCTCGCTCTCTCTCTCGCTCTCTGTCTGTCTGTCTGTCTATTTCTGTGTATGCATGATTGTGTGTGTGTCTGTCTGTCTATCTATCTGTTTATTTCTGCGTATGCATGATTGTGTGTGTGTGTGTGTGTGTGTGGTGGGTGACAGATCGAACTCCTGCTGATGTGGGTTCTGATGGCTCACTTTGTAGCTCAGGCTGGACGAGGTCAAACACCCAGAGGGCCGAGAGAGGAGCGAGAACAACAACACACAACAAAGAGCTGTTAGATCAGATCCTCTGGCATACTGAGTGATTCAGCTCTCTCTCCTCATCTCTCTTCCTCTCTCTCTCTCTCTCTCTCTCTCTCTCTCTCTCACACACACACACAAACACACTTTCCCTCTCCTTTCTCTTTCTCTTTCTCTTTCTTTATTTATGTTAGGACTGGTGTCTGTTATCCTCTCACGTTAGACTCACAAGCATTCTTAGGGCCCTATCGTGCACTCAGGCGCAATTGACTTTGCATACTGCCGTTTGTGTCTTTCCTATTTTGCATTGAGCTCATATTGGCATTTTCCCTCCACAGGCACACGTCTGTAAATTAGGGAATGCAGTTGCGCAATAAGAGGAGGCTTGTTCCGGCGCAAACGTTCCCTGTTGATAGTTTGCCGTTTCAGAAAACAATTCCGCCACAGACCAGGAAAATCCTGGTCTAAAGTCAGTGGCACAAATTCAGATACTATTTTAAGGGTGCATGCATGGCCACAGGGGCGTCTGCAGGAATGAATGAATGTTATGCACACCGATCTAGACACCTCCGTGCACACGATAATTGTCCATTTCCCAGTTTGGTTTGTGCATTTGTCACCTAAAAAGTAGCCTATATAGTACAACATCTACATGCAAGATCTTTACAACAACAACGCCTAATTACTGTACAACCTATTCATTTGGACAACTTTATACAGCCGTATAAAGGCTGAAGTTACCTTTAGTTTTGTTCCAATTTACCATTCTGTATGGTTTTAAACATCGTGTGCATTTTAACATCAGCCTAAGCATTATTCCAGCTGCGCGAAGGTTTTGACAAGCACCAAAATTTTGCCTACCTTGTTGTTGCCTATCTGAAATAACTTCAAGGGTTGCTTTGTTCCCTCCATCCTTTTGTTGTTTTCAAAAAACGTTTTATATCCATGATTGCCTTGAAGTCTTGAGTAAGTGAATTTCTGCAAACCATACATAATAACAAGGAGAAATATTACCACACGAGGGAAATCATTGTGGTGTCCAAAAAATAGGCATAAAGCTTGCGTACACATTTCCACGAATCACGGATGTGTTGATGACATAAATTAGGAAATATTAGAGGACTTAAGGAGACATGATGTTGAACTGCATGCCGATGCCATTTAACCCAAATGCCCCAGCAGCAGCACGGGAGAGGAGAGCTTATCTGACAGAAGAGCTGCATCGTCTGCCATCATAATAGCAATCCACTATGGAACAAGCGCGCCTGTTTTTAAAGGGAATGTGAGATGATGCTCTGATTGGTTTAATGCATGTTAAGCTCAAACCACACCCATGAGTAATGTAGCGCAACAGTCATTTACCCCGCCGGTAAAATAGCAACAGCGCTCAAGATCCGCCCACAATGCGACTTGCGCTTTGCGTTTGATACTTGCGTTTCAGATTGTTAAGATAGTGTCCTTAATGTGTATGTTGAATGTGCGATTTTTATGAGTGAGCGCATGCATGTATTTGTCTGTGCATGCTGTATAGGATCGTGTGTATGCCTGTTTAAAATGTAGAGTTTGTGTGTGTGTGTGTGTGTGTTTGGATTGAGAGGAAGTGACAGTATGCATGTGTACCTATATTCAATTTAGTTCAATACCTATACCTAGAATGTCTGTGTGATCGAGGGTATATGTGTGTAGTTCTGTTTGTATGAGAGGTAGTGAGTGTGTGTGTGTGTGTCTGAGTCAGGAAATAAGTGTTAATAATTTTGTATGCGTGGTCATTTTGATATCCACAGGGGGTGGCGTATGTAGTTCACTTGCCAAAGTGTGAGTGTGTGTGGATGTGTGTTAGTCTGTCTAAGTGTGATGTTGCTCTCCTCAAGATTTAGAGTCAAATTACTCAAAGTAATATCTTTTTACAGTGTAAGGAAAAATTGATTTGAATCGGAAGTCCAGTCTTAGAGTCAGCAATATGTCAGCATAGGTTTCAAATATGTAAACCGGCACAAATTTCAGGAGACATCTGGCAACCCATGATAAGGCATCCCACAATGCAATGCAGGCATCAGGCTCTATGTCACTGGGCCATTTTAAAGACAGCATTCTCCTCAAAAGAATGTTTAAACTTCACTAGTAAATAACCTCAGGAGTGTGTATGTGTGCAGGTGTGTGTGTCTCTCTGTGTGTGTCTGTGTTTGTGTGTGTTTGTGTCTGTGGGTGTGATATAATTGCCTAGTCAGGTAAGAGACATTTATTTTCCTCTTGATAACTTGATAAATTGGGAACTGCATATTTTTATTTCTGCATCCTGATAAAGTTCCCTTGGCCTTTGGAATTAAAATAGCCCCACATCATCATTGTGCGTGTGTGTGTGTTGTGACTTTGTCCCATTGTCTCTTCCGTAATCTTGTCTGTATGTGTTGTTTTTTTGTGTGTTTGTTTTGTGTTTGTATGTGTGTTTGTTTTGTGTCTGTATGTGTGTTTGTTTTGTCTCTGTGTGTGTGTTTGTTTTGTGTTTGTATGTGTGTTTGTTTTGTGTCTGTATGTGTGTTTGTTTTGTCTCTGTGTGTGTGTTTATTTTGTCTGTGTATGTGTGTTTGTTTTGTCTGTGTGTGTGTGTTTGTTTTGTGTCTATCTGTGTGTTTGTTTTGTGTCTGTGAGTGTGTGTGTGTGTGTGTTTGCCTGCTTGCTTGTGTTAGAGATGATTCACTGTATGAAATAAAGAGAAAGTGAAAGTGACATGCACATTGTCAGATCTCTCACACACACACACACACACACACACACACACACACACACACACACACACACTGAACTCTGAAGTTGTAGCTCTAAAGCGTTCCACATTCAGTACTCGCCACTCCCGACTGGTAGCGCGACAATGTGACGTCACGGGAGCGCCATAACCATTTATACTCGCGCGTGGTGGTCGCGTCACTAGTTGCAATATTCTCCTGAACGGAGGTGTCGCTGTTGTGAAAAGACTAACGCTAACTACGTTACACAGTAGAAGAAGCTGCAGTAAGAAACACTAGTAGCTAGCGTCTGTGATGGTACTTCAGACTTTGGTTGCTGCTATTCACAACTACAGTACCATCATCATTATCATCTAGTTTCCAAGGTGTGTGCACAGGTAGATAGACAGATGGATATATAGATAGATACTTTAGTCATCCCGAGGGAAATCTTAATAATTTAAACAGTTTAGTTAGCTGGCTAGCAAGCTAGCAGCTGGCCGAGTTTGTGTCATTTCCTGAAGTGGAAATAGATTTTGTTCAGGCCTTAGTAGATATCCTTTGTTTGAAAATAAATTGTTTCTATTCTTTCCTCTTAATTCCATGTGTTGCAACTCTCGCTGGTAACTTTGTTAACTTATCCAGCAAACTATTAAAAATTCACGACTGTAACAAATCACTGCAACTCTCGCTTGCCCTCGAACTAGTCCATCTTCCGGTTTGTCGCTCTCAGCTGAAAAAAATAGAGTGGTGCGCTACCGTGTGCTACCCGCCAAAAAACCCTGGCTCGTCATTTTTGGCGTCACATTGTCGCCAGCCACCGGTCGGTCGCCGAAGTATGTAGAAGCCTTAAGTGTCAGCCAGAGTTGAGAGAAGTGCAGGTTGAGGCTGAACTGAACTAGTTTGTTTACATCAAGCTGAAGAGGTTTCTGTGTACCTCAGACACTTCTGATGTTTAGAGAACATGAACTATAACTGTCTGTGTGTGTGTGTGTTTGTTTTTGTTTGTTTGTTTGTTTGTTTGCTTCTATGTGAAATGCAATGGAATGCTTTTAAGCAGCCCTACTTGTCATATCAACTCTATTAGTGCACAGCTATGGCACTCTTTGCCACACACATACACACACATACTTTTGTAAACAGGATAAACACACACAGCCCCAGTCATACTGTGTCAGGCTCATAATCCTGTAAT
>NC_063196.1:24281634-24284134 GCF_017589495.1 Alosa alosa
AGGATGTGGGGTCGCTTGTTTTTAAATGTTGCCAGAATGTAATGGCTCTCTTTTCGATTTTTAGAAGAAGGGGGAACTGGCCAAGTTCTGCCCTGCATGCATTAGTTGGTTTGTTTCTGAATTCTTAAAATGTTCCTGCAGAATTCTGCATGCAGGGTTTCAATTGGGTTTTTGTCCCATTTTTCAAAATCGTGATTTGTTAGGGGACCCCACACTTCACTGCCAT
Source organism: Alosa alosa (assembly GCF_017589495.1). Lineage (NCBI taxonomy): Eukaryota > Metazoa > Chordata > Actinopteri > Clupeiformes > Clupeidae > Alosa > Alosa alosa. Next base: position 24,281,861 of record NC_063196.1, read on the forward strand.
ATAGAGCAATGGGCTGAATAACCGATTGGAGTATTTTGAGCCGAATTCTGAATTCTGGTATTTCGATTTTAATAGTTTTTTTTATGTTTTTAATCCAAGGTAACTATAATTTGTGACATGTTCTATTTTTATTTTTTCCTCAAACGTGAAGTTGTGTTTTGCTCTCTCTCTCTCTCTCTCTCTCTCTCTCTCTCTCTCTCTCTCTCTCTCTCTCCCTCTCCCCCATACACACACACACACTTCTACACCATCACACAATAAATGTAAGTCATGCCCCGAATACTGTATGTTAGCAATCCAGAGTCACCAGGTGTGCTCTAGTAGTTTGTGTGTTTATTTGTCTATGTATTGTTTATTTATTTGTGTATATGTATCGTTTATTTATGTGTTTATTTGTCTGTGTATTGTTTATTTATTTGTTTATTTATTTGTCATCTGAGGTTCAGCTTGGGGCATCAGAGAGGGCTGTTTTTACACTGCGTGACTCTGGGAGCACGCCGTCAGCATGGGGATGCAGAGCTCCGGGGCTGTCAGCCCTTTACTGCCGTCAGCGTCTGTGTGCAGAGGTCTGTGGCGGTCAGCCGTCAGCGTCCTTATTAGTAACTCTATGGCTGTCAGCCGTCAGCGTCTGTGTGCAGAGGTCTGTGGCGGCCAGCCGTCAGCATCCATGTGCAGAGGTCTGTGGCGGTCAGCGTCTGTGTGCAGAGGTCTGTGGCGGTCAGCCGTCAGCGTCCGTGTGCAGAGGTCTGTGGCGGTCAGCGTCTGTGTGCAGAGGTCTGTGGCGGCCAGCCGTCAGCATCCATGTGCAGAGGTCTGTGGCTGTCAGCCGTCAGCGTCTGTGTGCAGAGGTCTGTGGCGGTCAGCGTCTGTGTGCAGAGGTCTGTGGCAGTCAGCCGTCAGCATCCGTGTGCAGAGGTCTGTGGCGGTCAGCGTCTGTGTGCAGAGGCCTGTGGCGGTCAGCGTCCGTGTGCAGAGGTCTGTGGCGGTCAGCGTCTGTGTGCAGAGGTCTGTGGCAGTCAGCCGTCAGCGTCTGTGTGCAGAGGTCTGTGGCGGTCAGCGTCTGTGTGCAGAGGTCTGTGGCGGTCAGCGTCTGTGTGCAGAGGTCTGTGGCGGTCAGCGTCTGTGTGCAGAGGTCTATGGCGGTCACCGCCTGTGTGCAGAGGTCTGTGTGCAGAGGTCTGTGGCGGTCAGCGTCTGTGTGCAGAGTCTGTGTGCAGAGGTCTGTGGCGGTCAGCCTCTGTGTGCAGAGGTCTGTGGCGGTCAGCGTCTGTGTGCAGAGGTCTGTGGCGGTCTGCCACTAGCGTCCGTATTAGGAGCCCTATGGCGGTCAGCCCTCTGCCCTTCCCTCCTCAGCCCCATCTCAAGTTCCGATTCTAAGGAGCTTTATTAGGACGACTGTGTTGCAGTACAGCCAAACTAAATGCAATTACAATAACACAATTGGCACAAGTGCTGCATGTAATGGAAATGTAGGTTTAATAATAAAAAATTATTTAACCTACATTTCCATTACATGCAGCACGGCTTCGCCGCCAAACTTGATTGGTCGTCACAGGCAACGGGTTTTGAATATAGGTCCAAAAAGCAAAGCGTTTGAGAGTCATGGTCTGAAGATCATCTGCGCCAAGTTTCATGAAAATCGGATGAAGTTTGTGACCTGTGATAATTTTTAAGTGATTTTGATTAAATCCAACATGGCGGACGGATCAATTACATTGACGTCACAAAATCACATCTGTCAGCCTTAGGACTTCCCACAGACACCACTAGTACATTAACATTAACAGACACCAATAGTACGTTTTAATTCCAAACACATCACCCGTTACAGGCCAGAGCGTAATTTTGCTTATTATAGCGCCACCTATAGGTCAAAAGTCATCAAATTTATTGAACCTCCTCCTTATTGGGTCTTGACTCCATGCACTGAGTTTGGTTTTGATACATGAAAGCATTGCCGAGATATTACTTCACTTCCTTGATTGGTCACGACGGGCGACGGGTTTCGAATATGGCTCCAAAAAGCAATGCATTTGTAAGTCATGGTCTGAAGATCATCTGCGTCAAGTTTCGTGAAAATCGGACAAACTTTATGACCTTTGATTACTTTTAAGTGTTTTTGATGAAATACAATATGGCGGAAGATCCAACATGGCGGAAATTGATGTCATGGGGTGCGTCGAGTTCGGTCTCATCCAAGGATTCCTAGTAAACCTTTAAATTGTATGGTTGAAATGTTAAGCGCATAGATGTAATGCAAAATCTGACACATTG
>NC_063196.1:24294134-24341634 GCF_017589495.1 Alosa alosa
TCATAAAGACACCTTTCTCAGCAACTTTTCTGTTCAATCAGTAGAATTGGCATTACGATCCACCCGACGTTTCCCTTGTCTACCCCGTTAAACTTCAGGCTCTCGTGTTTTGCTGAATGATATTTTACTCAGCAGATCACCCTAGTAGATAACCAGAATTACAGTCTCTAGAATTGTAGGTCAGAATGTAAACTGGGCCACAGATGGTATAAGCACAATTGCATTAGCTTAAAACTATCTAGTCGAGTATAACATAAAACTAGCTTAATTAAAATGCCACAGCCCATACTGATTTTTCTTTTAGAATATAGATATTAAGAGAATAAATCATTATGCAAGTAACTTTTAATACTTAAAATACATTTAAAAGCAGGTACTTTTTACTTTTACTTAAGTAGGGTTGTCATTGTGGTACTTTTACTAAAGTAAATATTTCTCTGTGTATTTGTACTTTTACTTAAGTACTGAGTTTCAGTACTTCCTCCACCACTGGTTTTGGTGAGAGAGAGAGAGTGTGTGTGTGTTTGTCTGTGTGTTTGCCTGTGTGTCTGTGTGTTTGACAAATCTGGTGTATTTCATAAACATTGACGCAATAGTGAGTCATAAGTGTGTGTGTGTGTTTTTAACACTCTCCTCAACTCACCTCACAAATTGCTTGAAAACTGGAGAAAAGTGGAGACAAAGCCAAGTGGAGAATTTGAAAGTCAATGAAGTTTTAACTGCAGAACTGCCACACTGTTGTCCGGTGCCATCAGGCAGCAGTGAGTGAAGACACACTGATTTGTGTCGGTCAGCCTTCCCCGTCAGGTGCACACACACACTAACTCCACAGCTGCCCCCCAGGCTACCCCCTGGGTCAGTACTTAGCTAGCCAGAGGCTTCAACACCACCCCATTGCCCCCACTGTGCACCTCCCTTCTCTTCTCCTCTCCTCTCCTCTCTTCTCATCTCGTTCCCCCTTCTCCTCTCCTCTTCTCTCCTCTCCTCTCCTCTCCTCTCTTCCCCCCTTCCTCACCCCACCCTCATACACACACCCTGGGAACTACATCCTCATGTTGGCAATGCTGCATTGTGTGTGTTACTGCGCCCAAGTCGTGGTCCTTCTCCAACATGACAATGTAGTTCTAATTAGGTGCATCTCAAAAAAAGTAGAATATCATGGAAAGGTTCCTTGTTTCCCCTTAATTTATTTCAAAAATTGAAACTTTAGTGTAATCTTGATTCATTACACCTAAAGTTAAATATTTCAAGCTTTTTTTTTGTATCTTGATTATTCTAATCTTGATTATGGTTTACAGCTCATGGACATCAAAAATCCAGAATCTCAAAATATTAGAATAAAGAATTAATGATACAAAAATGTCGACCTGAGAAGAGTTCTAATCAGCTAATTAAGTCAAAACACCGCCAATGGTTTTCTGAGCCTTTAATCTCTCAGTCTGTGCAGGGCCATGCACTTTTCCACAATATTCTAATTGTTTGAGATACATCTTCATGTGTCTGTTTAGAAAATAGCTACCGGTATTTCTACACGTGGTAAATACAAAAGTCACAACTTGTAAATAAGAACATTTTGGAGTTTTTAGAAACCCAGGTCTAACCCACTTCGAGTGAATTATGCTTTGCTAGGTTAACGGGGGGATGTCAGACTGCATTACTGTATCGGCAGAGAGGAGAAAGTAGAGACCGACAGGGTTAAAGCAGAGGATCTTGGGTAGGGACCAGAGGAGAAGGGTAGAGACCAGAGAGGAGAGGTGTAGAGACAGGAAGGAGAGGTGTAGAGACAGGGAGGATCTTTAGTGAGCTCTTAGAGAGGAGAAAGGGTAGGACAAGACCAAAGTGGAATAGAAGGAGAAGGGTAGGGACAGAGGAGAGAATTAAAGACTAGAAGGAGAAGAAAGAGACTAGGAAGGAAGGAGGTGTAGAGACAGGGAGGATCTTTGGTAGATACCAGAGAGGAGAAGGGTAAGGACCAAAGAGGAGAAGGGTAGGGACCAGAGAGGAGAAGGGTAGGGACCAGAGAGGAGAAGGGTAGAGACCAGAGAGGAGAAGGGTAGGGACCAGAGAGGAGAAGGGTAGAGACCAGAGAGGAGAAGGGTAGGGACCGACAGGGTAGGGACCAGAGATGAGAAGGGTAGAGACCAGAGAGGAGAAGGGTAGGGACCAGAGAGGAGAAGGGTAGGGACAGACAGGATGGGGACCAGTGTATTTAGCTCATTGATTCACTCCCTCACTCTCCACCCCAAGCTGGTGTGTGGTGAGCGTTCTGGCGCATAATGGCTGCTTTGGGTGTCTTGAAAAGCGGTGTGTAAATGCAATTTGTTGTTGTGTTGTTGTGTTGTTGTGTACTCTTATTTAGGCCTGCGGTAGATGGCAAATAAGCTTATTTCCCCAAAAGTTGGTGTGTCCCTTTTGAGCTTTAACAAGTCAAGATCAAGTCCTCTGGGTATGAGAGAGGGAGATGAAAGGGAGGAGGGAGGGAGGGAGGGAGAGAGAGAGAGATCAGGGCAGACTGAAAGTGTGTGTGTGAGTGTGTTCTTTTCTCCCTTATTTCTATTTATTATTATTGCTGTTCTCCATAGTCCATGTCAATGTTGTTATTATTACTATTAATTTCTAATAATGTAATGTTGATGTAATGTACTCCATTTCTGCTTTGGCTAAAACTTAGTCATGCCCATAAAGCTCATTGAATTGAATTGAATGGGAGAGGAGGGATGTGTACATTTGGTGTGACTGCACACTACGTATGCACACAAACACACACTCATGAACACACGCAAACACACAAATAAGCATGCAGGCACACACACACATACACACACACATACACACACACAAAAACGCACACACATACACTCACACACACACACACACACACACAGGTATGCACACATACACACGCACGCATGCACACACACAAACATACACAAACATGTACACGCACGCATGCACAGACACACACACTCACAAACACGCACAGTCGCACACACACATAAAAACACACATGCAGGCAAGCAGGCACACAGACACATAAACACACACACACACACACACACACACACACACACTATTACCCCCACACACCCACTCACAAGTGAACACACACACAGACACATAGAACACATACACACATGCAGGCAAGCAGGCACACACACACACACACCATTACCCCCACACACACACTCACAAGCGAAAACACACACAGAGAGAAGTACACATATACACAAAAACAAACGCACACATGCACACACTCATTTACATACACAAAAGCAAGAGTAGGGGATGGAGTAGGAGATGGAGACAAATTGGCAAGCGTTATTTATTTTTTGCAGAGAGAATGTGCAGGACTGGGTGGCTGTCATATTTTGCACCGACTTGCGGTACATCTAGTCTTCATCTACATCCATCAGTCTACATCTAGTCTGCTTACACAGACTGCTGCCATCTGGGACAACTCTCCACACGGCAGTTCCCAGGTCAGAGTGGCGCCGTGAACAGCTCGACCCAGATCAGTTGAACTCCAGTCTCTCGAGCGGTTCTGCTCTAATTAAGCTGATCCCCAGTCATATCTGACGGAAATGAGCTCAACAGTATGAAAAGAAATGCAAAATGGAATGACCTAGTGCAGACCTATCTAGCCAAAGCCTACAGAGCTGGGGATGAAGCTGGCATGAAACAGCTTGAGAGCCAACCTGTCCCGCGGGCATCAAGGAAGCAAAAAAGGAATACACCTACAAAGATAAATACCCACTTCAAAGACAGCAGAACTCACAAAGCCTATGGCAGGGCATTCAGGCCCCTCACGGACTACAAGCCCAAGGCCACAGAGCTGTGAGAGCAAATATCCCCTCTGCTCAACAACCTGAACCGCTTTGCTCGCTTTGAAGCACAAAACAGCACTCGCCCCACAGAAGACCCATCCCCTTCTACATGAGCAGCCCCTGTGCCTCTCTGGCCGACAGCTGCAGAAGAGGACACTTGCTGCTATCAACACCCGAAGGCAACAGGTCCAGACAACATCCCAGGTCGCGGCGCTGAAGGATCATGCGAGGGGAGCTGCATGATGTCTTCACAGACATCTTTAACACTTCCCTCTGAAGCAAGCCATCGCCCCATCATGTTTCAAAGCTGCCACCATCATACCTGTGTCAAGAAAACTGCTCCATCCTGCTTCAATGACTACCGCCTCTGTGGCACTGACACCCATCATCATGAAGTGCTTGAGCGGCTTGTCAAGTGTCACATATCAAAGCCATTCTCCCCACCCTGACCCCTTCCAGTTTGCATACACCGAGCCAAGCGGCCCACAGAGGATGCAATCTGCTCTGCCCTCCACCCAGCCCTCACCCACCTGGAAAAAAAGAGACTCATATGTGAGATTGCTGTTTATAGACTCTAGTTCTGCATTCAACACTATATAATACCACAACAACTCATCTGCAAACTTGACAAAACTGGGACTCAGTACCTACCTCTGCAACTGGCTACTGGACTCCTCTGTCAGAGGCCCCAAGTAGTAATGGGTTGGCAACAATACCTCAAGCAGCATCACACTGAGCACAGGGGCCCCCTAAGGCTGCGTACTCAGTCCACTGCTCTTCACCCTGCTAACGATGACTGCACTGCAACCTACAGCAACAATCACATAGTGAAATTTGCTGACGACACAATTTGGTGGGTCTCATCACCAAGGGGGCGACGACTAATACAGGTTGAGGTCGACCATCTGACCACGTGGTGCAGGGACAACAACCTCCCGCTGAACGCCAGCAAGACCAAAGAGATTGTTGTTGACTTCCCGGAGAGGTCACACCCAACACCTGCCACTGACCATCGACGGTGCTGTGGTGGAGAGAGCGGCAGCACCAAATTCCTGGGGTGCACATCAGCCGAAGACCTCTCCTGACCACCAACACTGCATCACTGGCTAAGAGAGCTCAGCCGCCTGTACTTCCTATGAAACTCAGGCGAGCAAGTGCTCCACCAGCCATCATGACCACATTCTACCGAGGCACCATTGAGAGCATCCTCTCCAGCTGTATCGCTGTGTGGGGCGGAAGCTGCACTGAATACAACAGGAAAGCCCTGCAGCATAGTGAACACAGCTGGAAGGATCATTGGTGCTTCACCCTCCCTGAAGGACATTTACACCACCCACCTCACCAAGAAGGGCTACTAAAATTGTACCAGAGTGATGCAAGTCACCCCGCCACAATCTGTTTGATCTACTGCCCTCTGGGAAGAGGTACAGAAGCCTGCGCCCCGCACTACCAGACTCACCAACAGCTTCATACACCAAGCTGTAAGGATGCTGGAACTCTCCTCCTCCTCTCTCCACCCCCTCAGCTACATAACATCCTGGACATTGGACCCACAATGGCCGCCTGCACTACTCCACTTTGCACACTTGAACACTTGCACACTTGTACACTTTACAACTTGGTGTTGTTGTCCTGAAAACACAACACTTCTGCTGCTCTACATAACTTGCACCACTATGCCACTTTCTTCATTACTCAGGTCAAACAGAACTACCCAAGCCTCTTATTGGCCTGACTTTGCACTAGTTTTTTATTGACTGTCTATGCACAATTTCAAATAAAATTTTGCTGCTCTTATTTTTCATTATTATATGTGCCCTCTTATTTACTTATTTACTTACTTTTGTTTACTTGAATGTTATGTTTGTCTGTGGACTTAAAATTGGTAAAATATGTCTTGTCTTCACCGTGGATAGTGAGAAACGTAATTTCATCTCTTTGTATGTCTGGAACATGTGAAGAAATTGACAATAAAGCTGACTTTGACTTTGACTTTGATCTAGTCTTTGTTATATTGAAACTCCACCAACACCAGTCACATCATGGGCAGTAGTAACAGCTATACAGTACCAACACCAGTCTCATTATGGGATGGATTATAGCAACAGCTATACCACCAACATCAGTCTCATTATGGGCAGTAGTAACAGCAGTTTAATGCACTTCTCAGCCCATTCTACAAACTTAACATCAAATGATGTTTTTTTAATCTTGTTAACAAGTCAGTATGATGCCCGCTACCTTTGAGATATGAAGAGATTTTCATTTCATTAAACAAATCTGAATGTGTGCTTTACAGGAATATTTAGAGGTTTAGTACACTGTAGGAGTCTATTTCTAAGCGTAATGGTGTCGTGTGGAGATGTTTTAGTTTACAATGTTAAAAAATGACCTACAGATAGCAACAGAATGTGAAGAGGCAACAGTTTTGATGTACTGTTAAACACACCTATGCTCAGTCTCCAGGGATCCACTAAAGTTAGCATGCAAACCAGCTAGCGCCATGCTAACCAGCTAATGCCACTTTGCACTGCTGCTGGCCACAGTACAGTGCAGGTCAGTGCCGTGTGGCTGCATGCAAAACAACACATAGTACCTTTAGTTGTAAATTCAGCCCTGGCGGTAGTGCTGCAGCGTGCTGGGTCTCTCTCATGACTCTGAGCACAAAGCAGAGCACAGGGCAAATGTAATGCACATAATGTGTGCAAACTAGCCGTGACCCAAAGTGTTAACCGTGCTGTACTGATACTTCAGATTCCCCTCTTAACAGTGTACCGTAGTGGCGCTACAAAATCCCCCCCAACACCACACACACACACACACACACACCCCCCTGTGAGAGTAACATCATTAATCTTAAGCGGAGATTTTCCCTCGGAGCGGGCCGGGCCTCTGTGATCCTCTGTGAGCCAAGCAGAGCTGGACCCTGCTCCTCTAAAGTGGGTCCACTTAACTCCATCCTGCCCTCTCTCCCTCTATCTGTACCCCTCTCTCTCTCTCTCTCTCTCTCTCTCTCTCTCTCTCTCTCTCTCTCTCTCTCTCTCTCTCCTCTCCCCTCCCTCCCTTCCTCTGTAGCCCTCTCTCTCTCTATCTCTATCTCTCCAATTCAATCTATCTATTCAATTCAAATTCAACTCTATCTCTCTCCCCTCTCTCTATCTCTCCCTCTCTCTATCACCTTTCTTTCTCCCCCTCCTCTGCCTCCCTCTCTTTCTCATTGACCACGGGCCAGATAAGCTGAGCGTCTCCCAGAATAGAGCCTCATTGTTCATCTGGGGAGCCGAAACTGACCAGGGTGCAGATAAGCAACACCACTCAAGGAGGCTCCATTAAGAGCACGAGACATGTGGCTGACCCAAGATCAGATGTGTGTGTGTGTGTGTGTGTGTTGTGTTTGTGTGCTGTATGTTTGTGTGTGTGTGTTTGTGTGCTGTATGTGTGTGTGTGGGTATGCACGTGTGTGTGTGTGGGGGGGGGGTGTGTGTGTGTCTGTGTGTGTGTGTTACAGAGAATAAGTAGAGCTAATCTCCTCTCCCCTGCGCACATAAGGGTTTTTTATCTAAGAGAGAGAGGGAAAGTGAGAGAGAGAAAATAGGGGGAGAGTAGAAGAGAGAGGGAGCGAGAGAGAGAAAAGAGGAAGAGAGAATGGGACAGTATTAAGAAAGAGAAGAATCTAAATGAGAGTGTAAAACATCTGAAAGAAAAAAGTCGAAAGGGGAAGAGAGAGAGAGAGAGAGAGAGAGAGAGAGAGAGAAAAGATTGACAACCCTGTCCAGGAGAGAGGGATATAAGAGAAAGGAAAAAAGAAAAGAAGTTCAGAGAGGAGAGATAAAAAAAGAATAAAAGGAGGCAGGAAGAAAATGAAAAGAAGGAGGGGTGGGTTTCAGGAGAGAGCATAAAAGTAAGACATTGAGGAGCGATGGCAGAGAGAGAGATGGAGAGAGCAGAAGAAGGATGGTGTGTTTATTGTTCCATACCCTGTGGGAGAGAGTGTTCTGTACAAAAGGGAAGTTGTGTTAAATGTTTCAGAAGTTTGAAAATGTCATCTCATGGCTGTGTGTGTGTGCTTACGGCTGTCAGTGTGTATTTGTGTCTGTAAACAAATACATTATTCACTGCTGAAGTGCTATCCGACTATATTAACATTACTGAATTATTCACACCAGACAAGAGATTTGGTATTGTTGACAACACACTGCTTTTTTGTGTGATATCACACACACACACACACACACACACACACACACACACACACACACACACTCTTGTCATCTCTCATGTCACATGACTAAGTCTTTTTTGGCCTTATAAAATGAAAGGGAGACAGCGTGTTATGGTACATTTCCTTCATGCTGAAATGGTGTTGCATGCATTAGATGTGCTGGTTATATTCATGGTATTCAGACTCTTGTCATCTAACTGTGTTTTTCACACTCCACTCCATCACTTGTAAATTATCCCTCTAGTCCTCCCTCAGTCACACACACACACACACACACACACACACACACATTTTTACTTGTGTGGGTATGTCAGCATGTAAATGTAAAATGCTGGTTGATTTGTTGTTACTGTATCACACACACACACATAAATGTTGGTGTCTCAGCATGTGAAACGCTGATTGATTTGTTGTTGTTTAATATGGAGATCAGATGCTGTCTGCTATCGAACTGTCTCAGAGTGAAACAAGCCAGTGGCATGTGGGCTGTTATTTATTTGATTTGTCTCTTTCAGCAACTAGTGCAGCGTGCTCATAGGTGTTGCACTAGTGCAGCGTGCTCATAGGTTGTGCATTAGTGCAGCGTGCTCATAGGTTGTGCACTAGTGCAGCGTGCTCATGGGTTGTGCATTAGTGCAGCATGCTCATGGGTTGTGCTCTAGTGCAGCATGCTCATGGGTTGTGCACTAGTGCAGCGTGCTCATGGGTTGTGCACTAGTGCAGCGTGCTCATGGGTTGTGCACTAGTGCAGCGTGCTCATAGATTGCGCACTAGTGCAGCGTGCTCATAGGTTGTACACTAGTGCTCATGGGTTGTACACTAGTGCAGCGTGCTCATAGGTTGTGCACTAGTGCAGCGTGCTCATGGGTTGTGCATTAGTGCAGCGTGCTCATAGGTTGTGCACTAGTGCAGCGTGCTCATGGGTTGTGCACTAGTGCAGCGTGCTCATGGGTTGTGCTCTAGTGCAGCGTGCTCATGGGTTGTACACTAGTGCAGCCTGCTCATGGGTTGTGCACTAGTGCAGCGTGCTCATAGATTGTGCACTAGTGCAGGGTGCTCATAGGTTGTACACTAGTGCTCATGGGTTGTACACTAGTGCAGCGTGCTCATAGATTGTGCACTTATGCAGCGTGTTCATGGGTTGTGCACTAGTGCAGCGTGCTCATAGGTTGTGCACTAGTGCAGCGTGCTCATAGGTTGTGAATTAGTGCAGCGTGCTCATAGGTTGTGCACTAGTGCTCATAGGTTGTGCACTAGTGTAGCATGCTCATGGGTTGTGCACTAGTGCAGCGTGCTCATAGGTTGTGCACTAGTGCAGTGTGCTCATAGGTTGTGCACTAGTGCAGCTTGCTAATAGATTGTGCACTAGTGCAGCGTGCTCATGGGTTGTGCACTAGTGCAGCGTGCTCATAGGTTGTGCACTAGTGCAGCGTGCTCATAGGTTGTGCACTAGTGCTCATGGGTTGTGCACTAGTGCAGCATCCTCATAGGTTGTTCACTAGTGCAGCGTGCTCATAGGTTGTGCACTAGTGCAGCGTGCTCATAGGTTGTGCACTAGTGCTCATGGGTTGTACACTAGTGCAGCGTGCTCATAGGTTGTGCACTAGTGCAGCGTGCTCATAGGTTGTGCACTAGTGCAGCGTGCTCATAGGTTTTGCCCAGTTTTTTTGTTTTGTTGTTTTTTTGGTTTGTTTGTGTTTTAGTCGACGATTCCAGAAAATCAGGGCGTGTAGCCCACCAGGCTGAAAAGGAATTGAAGCTATTGGTCCCTGAGGGCCACTACACCTACACCTAGAAGAACACACACACATCTCATCTTTTAGTCATCTGTCTATCTGTTCATATGTCCATATTTCACTCTCTGTCAATCCAGTCATATATATCTCACTCATAATGTGGCCATACATGTACATTATGCCCAAATATGCATCCTAGAGCATATGTATCCCTCTCTCCGTTTCTCTTTATCCCTCTCTTCAGTCATATTTCACTCTGCCTATCTACTCGTCTTCATCTTGCCTCCGAGTCTGTCCATCTATCTAACCATCCGTTTATTCATCTTTCTGTGTCTGTCTATCCACTCGTCTTCAGCTTGTCCATGCAGCCACCTCTCTCTAACCATCCGTTTATTCACATCTCTGTATCTGTCTATCCAAGTGTGTATATCTTACTTGTTGTACATTTGTCACCTATCCAACACTCATTGTATTTCTGTCTATATTCATCTGTTAATATATCTATCTCTATCAGTTTATCCATCCATTGATCCATACCTGCCTCTCTGTGTGATCTGCCCATCCCACTGTCTGTATCCTGTCATATCTCACACTCATTCTATATATATTTGTCTCTGTCCATCCATCTATCTATCCATCCATCTTTTTGTTTATGTGTCTGTTCATCCGTTCTGTCTAATTATCCATCTCTCTCTGTCCACATAGGATACTTTTTCAACATCAGCAGGTGTTCGCTATCAGAAGTGTTCTCTGTTGTTCGGGTTTTTATCGAGCCTTATCGAGTATGCTTTGTTGTAACTGCAGAGGAAATATGGGAGAAAAATCTAACAGAGTGTCAGAAATAATGAGATCAGAGTCCAATCAAAGGATTTGGGACCTATTAGCAATCAGAGTTTTAAGACGGCATGCTGAGCTCAATTAAAATCTTGTCTGTTTATGAACACCAACAACTCTTAACACAACAACAACACATTCCATTTATATACACGTATGAACTTCCTCACCTTTCGGCGAAATTCGCCGTTTTGGATCATCTTATTCAGTCTTATTCTAATATTGAATAGAAGTGTCCATTAGGCCTATGAAATCTTCAATGATTTGAAATGTCTGATAACTTCAGGCACAAAGAAAGAAAGAAAGAAAGAAAGAAAGAAAGAAAGAAAACTCATGTAGATTACTGAGGAGGAGAGGGTAGTTAGTTTCTTTATAAATCTCTTCACCCCTGACCCGTTTTCATGCCTGTACAGTGGGCATCGCTTTCAAATGACCACTTCAGTCGCAGGATTACGAGGCGTGAAGCTGCGTGAAGCTTTAGTACCACTTTCAGCCACTGTGCGTCGCTCTGCCACTGTACATCGCTCTGCCTGCCGCTCCTTCTGAAAAAGCAGGAGGCTAAACATAATTGTTGCCGAGAGTAATCCCAGCCTACGAATTCAATAACAAAATAAATCATGCATAATTACCACATTACCTCAATTTAGGCTACTTGGGTATGGCTTAAGGCTTGACTACACGGTGGTAACGAAAATCTAAATCTAAATTTGCTGTCTACATTATTGTCAGTGTTGGGGGTAACGCAACTACGCAAATCAAAACAGTGGTGTGATAATTGAGCCAGTAGAGAAATAACTGTTCAGAATTAATTTGTAGCCTTGGGTAGGCTTCTGCAGAAAATAATGTTGTTGCCGATTTAATACTATCTGGCGACGTTTTTAACAGGCTACGCAATAGAGGCTTAGACAACTATGACCCACGTTTTGGTTTCGTAAATTAATTTGCCCTACTTCTTGACTGCAGTGTAGTCAATTGACTGCTTGACATGTCATTTTTATTTTTCTGTACAATAAACAAATACATCTGCTTTATGCCGCAGAATTACATTCATATTTGGCTGACTTCTGCAGACGTGCAAAAAAACACTGCCACTTCCCTCCCCATATTCCACTGATCACACATCAGACATCAGGGGTGCGTTTCCCAAAAGCTAACTACGCTTAACCCAGATTCGAACTCTTGGACAGGGGACTAATTGGCTGAGCAACGGAGGTTAATATGCTCTATATTTTGTCCAAATGATGTCTGTCTATCATCGTTTGCACTTTTCGGAAAAACCAGAATGTTTAATTTCCCTGCGTTTCTTCTCTGGCTGCAAACGGGATTCACTTCACAGTTAACCAAATATTTCTTTATTAGGGCAGGGCAGGCATATTTCTGGCTATTAAATTATTTCTAAACCTGTCTGCTAAAGTCTGTAGTGAAGTCTGTGTAGGGTTTTCCAGGCTCCATTTCTTTTTACGAGATGCCCTGCTCGCTTGAGACATCTGCCGGTTGTTTGGGTTGTTGCAGCTTCGTTGCAGCGTCAGTGGAAAAATACAAATTAAAGTATCGTGATACAGCGTGATCCCGCGCGCGGACCGCGAGGGAAGCTGGCCAAGTCGAAGCACTGCCCACTGTATATAGCTCTTTATCTGGATGCCAAAAGTGCTTCACACTGAATGGGGTAACGTCACCTCCACCACCACCAATAGGTAGTCCCCACCTGGGTGATGCACGGCAGCCATTTTGCACCAGCACGCTCAGAGTCCACCTGCTGGAGGTAGAGCGAGAGGAAATCAGTACGCAAGATGTTTTTGCAGAGTCCTTTTAAGCAAGTCCCACCACTCTATGGCCATCTTGTAATGCGCTTTGGGCAGTTATCGGGCAGCTATTTACCTATTACAGGAAGGGGTGGGATATATTTAGAAACTACTACCATCTTGTCATTACAAACTAGCCCCATGCATTTCTATGGAGGATTTTTTGGGTGCTGTGTCTCCTCATTAGAAAGTCTCGGGCTTGTGTTCACGTTCAAGATGTTAATGTTCTTGCTTTTCTGTTCAGAAAGGTCAAAGGTTATGCAGGATTGCATGGTAAGACACATCCATTAAAGGCCTTTCAGGTTTTAAGTAGTAAGTGCACCAAGAAAGTCTTGTCATTTCATGGAATTGATGTTCAAGGCTGTTCGATCTTTCAAACATGAAACTGTTAACCCATGCCATGCCTCAAGGACTTTAACACTGTCAATAGCCCCGTTTACATGGACATTGTTTTTTAAAATATATTTTTTGCCTTTATTTGGACTAGACAGTGAAGACAGACAGGAAGTGAGTGGGAGAGAGAGAGATGGGGTGGGATCGGGACATGTCCGCAGATCGGACTCGAACCTGGGTCCTTGTTGGTGCTTGGACCCGTTCATGGTACGGGCGCTGTAGCCTGTTGCGCCACAGCGCTCCCCATATGGACATTTTTAATATGATTACAAATTTACTGTATAGATTTATAGCACGCAAAGGAGACACGGTTCCGTTTAAAAAGAAGCTGACTTGTTCAGTTTGTTGTACAACTTTCTTTGGCCCTAACAGTGATAGCGATGGACAGTTAGCTTGTTTACAGTTGATTCCATTGTTGCGAAGTCTGCTTCCAGGCTCAACCATCGTCCAGTTACCATTCATACTGTAAGCATTGATATGGAATGGTGATTTAAACTTTTTTTACCAGATCTACCAAATTTACCAGATTTTACCAGATTTAGCTTTCTTTCAACTTCATTTTACTTTAGTATGCAGTAAACATATCTTTTCTGTTGTAACCTAATATATGTATCTTTGATATTATAAAATAAATTGAATGAAGTCCACTCCCATTGAATCATCAAAAGGGTCCGCTGTCTAAATTAAACAAAACTGAATTTATTTTCAATCTTGTCATCGTGCCAGCTGTTGCAGCATATAAACTTCAAATATATAGTTTTTTTTTTTTTTTTATATAAGTGCACATTCATGCAAAGTGTCCAGCACGATAATAAATGTAGCCGCAAGCAGCTATTTGTCGGGGTCCAAGCAGAATGAAGGCAGTGGCCTTAAGCAGTAAAAGGTTGAAGGTCTCTGAGGAGAAGGGACAAAGAAGTATAAGCACACCAAATTTCACATTTCTACATGAAGCGGCTATTTGTCCATGGGATGTGGTTTTGATTGTGTGTACCTTGGACTTTTATTTGAAAAGACTAGTGCAGTGCCCGTTCAAACATGCTATTCCTGTAGCCCAATTACATGCCTGCAGGTAGGCCTGCTTTAAAAATAGGATAGGGAAAAACATAATTCCAGGTAAGCATTCAATAATGAATAGGCCTACAGATAATATAATAAAAATACAAATCAAAATGACATAATCCTAACAGCTGTTTTGAGTCAAGGCTATATGCTTAGCCTATTGAATAACTTGATGATGGAGAAAAACAAACCATTTTGTGGAATGATGCATCATATGAAATTTGCAACGGTGTGACTCAAAAACAGTCTCTGGTGGCCTATAAGTGACATCACACTCTGTCTGCCACTCGTTGCTTGTCACTGGTTATGCTTTGCATGTGTGGCATTCTGAGACGTTCTTTAATTCGGGACCATTATCGCTCTTTTCAATTAAGACCTTGCAGTTGGCATTTCTTATTCAAACGTCAAATTTGGCACTGCCCATAGCAAGACACCTGCCAAGTTTGATCAGCATTGAATCAGTCTGACAAAACGGTCAGCGAGATATGTGTGCCACAGACACATAGACACACAGACGCTTCTTGCTTATTATCTTCTTATAGGTAGATAATAGTATTAGAATCATTATGGGCCACAATTTGCAATTTGATCTTTCAACTGGAGGAACAAATCAAAAATCTGGCGGGGGTGTATCAAATTTCGAGAGATTCATATGAACGACCTTGGAGGACATACTGTAGATTCAGATGAACAACCTTGGAGTGTATAGTTTCATTCTCAGGTTTCTCAGAAATGGAGGGAAAATTTGGCGGAAATATGTGTGGCAGGGTGCATTAGATGAGGAGCTCTTAAGGAAAGCATTTTTTTTCTATATGGTTTCCGATATATGAGCAAAAGCATTTTTATTTTTTTTGCTGCAGAATGCGTTTTGTTACGGAAAAATCATATGAGGATAAATTAGAACCAAAACAGTAGAGATCCGGAAGCTTTGCTCTTTGACCCCTAAATAACTGAAAAAATACAAATTGAAAGGCTGCTATTGATACCCATTTCATATAGGCTTGTGTTATATAATAACCCATTTCATATAGACCTTGTGTTATATAATAACCCATTTCATATAGGCTTGTATTATATAATAACCCATTTCATATAGGCGTGTGTTATATAATAACCCATTTCATATAGACTTGTCTTATACGATAACCCATTTCATATAGGCTTGTGTTATATAATAACCCATTTCATATATTGTAGACTTGTGTTTTGCAATAACCCATTTCATATAGACTTGCCTTATACGATAACCCATTTTATATAGGCTTGTGTTATACAATAACCCATTTCATATAGGCTTGTGTTATACAATAATCCACACTGACATATTGGGGCATCTGCATCCCAGAGGGAAATGATCTTTCCAACATGCATGTTAACCATTGACTGCCTGTGACCTTGTGAGGTTGAATACCGTTGGAGGCGATGTGAAAGTCAGCACAAGAACTCCACTTATCTCTTGGCTTTTGTTAACAGATAAGTAGCCCATTTGCAAGTATTGAACGCTATGCATAGCAAAAAGGCTACAAGCTTATTCTGATGGACTTTGCAGCGCCACATTGTGTGACCGAGGTGGTCGTCACCTTGGCGATGGAAGCAAACCCCTTTGGGCTGTTTTAGCATGAAGGTCTGTGAGCTGGCGGTACTCACTTGTACATCTCTTATAACATGTGTGATTGTGTGTGAGAGAGAGAGAGAGAAAGAGAATTGATGGCCATGGAGTTGATGATGGGGTTAGAGGAGACAAGAGAGAGAGTGTGTGTGTGTCTCTCTCTTTGTGTGTGTGTGTGAGAGAGAGAGAGAGAATGTCCAGTGCGAGTGTAGTGTGAGAGTGTAATGTTATTGGAGTTGATGAGTGGGTTAGAGGGGAGAGTATGGGAGTGTGTGTGTGTGTGTGTGTGTGTGTGTGTGTGTGTGCGGGTGAGAGATGAGTTCAGCAGATAGAGGCAGACAGAAAGAGAAATGGCTGAATAAT
Organism: Alosa alosa; assembly: GCF_017589495.1. Taxonomy (NCBI): domain Eukaryota; kingdom Metazoa; phylum Chordata; class Actinopteri; order Clupeiformes; family Clupeidae; genus Alosa; species Alosa alosa. The sequence goes on from NC_063196.1 coordinate 24,309,977, forward strand.
AGCCCTTGTGAATAGATAAGGCTTTCCTAAGTAGAATGAATGACCCCTCAGTCCTCTCTCTCACACACATATACACACACAGACACACACACAGACACACACATCCGTTTATCCTTAGGTTCACACTTTCGTACAGCAAGTGCATACACAATTTGTCCCTTGACTCATGCACACACACACACACGCACACATTGCTGTAAAAGCAATTTCATACAAATTCAAGACAGTGCTCTATCATCATGAAGAAAATTTTCTATTCCCCCCCTCTCTCTCGCTCTCTGTTATTTGTAATAAAATAATTTTGAAAAGGGACAAACTGAAGTTGTGACACACTCACACTCTCTCTCTCTCTCTCTCTCTCTCTCTCTGTCTCTCTCTTTCTCTCTCTGTCTTACACACACACACACACACACACACACACACACACACACACACACACACACATACATGTTTCCAGCAGGCATTTCATGATTTAAATGATAAAGGGCTTTTGGCATGCATCATTGATGAGCGCCTGTGCACTCTCAGTCATTTCAATTAAGCCGGAAAGAGAAATGAATATTTGATTTCTGATACCAGCACACTCCACATGCAGGACAGCACGCATTAGGGCTATTTACACATTATGTGTTTGTGTGTGTGTGTGTGTCTGTCTGTCTGTCTGTCTGTCTGTCTACCATAATTTTCCAACTATTAGCCGCAATTTACACATTCATTTTGCTAAATTTCTTCAGCTGTGAGGTTAACACACTGGGTTTTTAACTTAAACATAAAACACTGTCCTGCGGTTTATTCACAATGTGGCCAATACACAGGAAATTACTGCATCCTCTCATTTATAGCGGACCACAAAATCTGTGTAAGCATGAACAAACATTTGTGTGTGTAATGTGTGTCAGTTTGAAGGGGTTAAGGTTTGTGTGTGTGTGTGTGTGTGTGTGTGTGAGAGAGAGAGTGAGAGAGGGGGTTAGTGTGTATGTGTGTTATGGCTAGGACAACGCGTAATCGATGTTTGAGCACAGCACACAAACATGGTGTGAATACTGTGTGTGTGGGTGTGTTGAATGGTGGGGGATTTCTGGGTGTGTGTAGGTGTGCTTTGTGTGTAGCACATCATCTACTGTATACTGGAACACAAACATGTGTGTTCACTCGAGTAAACATGTGGAGGCAGTTTAAAAACAAACTGACCAGATAGCAATCTCTCCCTTTGCCCACTCCTTTTCTTTCTCTCTTTCTCTCATTCTCTCATTCTCTCTCTATCTGTTTCTCATTCAGTAGTCTACTGTATTCCAGTGGTTTTCAAAGTGGGGGCCGGGGCCGTGAGGGGGTGCCAGGGGGGCCTCAGCAAGTTGGATGAAAAAATAAAAGCAACAAATATATACTATTTAATATATATAAATATATATAAAATTTTAAAATATACTTATTACTATTAGGGTTGTTATACAATGCCATTATAATAATGTGTCGCATATCTGAACATTATATTTTCCATGATAATGACTGGGAATAATAGTAGAGTGATAGCTCTCATATAGTAGAAAGCCCCAAATACAATTTTTACACACTGTATGCTCCATCGCGAAGTGCTTGTGGCTAAAATAATTATTAGGATTAGCTTAATGTATTTTTACATTTGCCGTAGTATTGTCGATGGGTTTAATAACACATCAAGGGGGTCCTTGGCCAGAACCTAGTGGTATTTGGGGGGCCTTGTCGTGGAAAAGTTTGGGAACCCCTGGTCTATTCAATCTCATGCACACACCCACACTTACTTTTATACACACACACACTCACACACACACTCACACTCACACACACACACACACACACACACACACACATTCACACATTCTCTCCACCATTTCACCATAAACTCGTTTGGTAGCTTAAGCTCCACTGCAAGATAGAAACAAAACACGGTTCTACATTAGATCAGTAGAACCGTGAGCCATGTGCTCCTCTGTGTTCTACATTAGATCAGTAGAACCGCGAGCCCTGCGCTCCTCTGTGTTCTACATTAGATCAGTAGAACCACAAGCCCTGCGCTCCTGTGTTCTACATTAGATCAGTAGAACCACAAGCCATGCACTCCTGTGTTCTACATTAGATCAGTAGAACCGTGAGCCATGCGCTCCTCTGTGTTCTACATTAGATCAGTAGAACCGTGAGCCATGCGCTCCTCTGTGTTCTACCTTAGATCAGTAGAACCACAATCCCTGCGCTCCTCTGTGTTCTACATTAGATCAGTAGAACCGTGAGCCATGCGCTCCTCTGTGTTCTACATTAGATCAGTAGAACCGTGAGCCATGCGCTTCTCTGTGTTCTACATTAGATCAGTAGAACCGCGAGCCATGCGCTTCTCTGTGTTCTACAATAGATTAGTAGAACCACGAGCCATGCGCTCCTCTGTGTTCTACATTAGATCAGTAGAACCGTGAGCCATGCGCTCCTCTGTGTTCTACATTAGATCAGTAGAACCGTGAGCCATGCGCTCCTCTGCTTTCTTGTGTGCTGGAGTCGTTACCTTGTCCTCACACCAGGTCATTGCGAAGCAAGCTGTTTTTCGTGTGTGTGTGTGTGTGTGTGTGTGTGTGTGTGTGTGTGTGTGTGTGTGTGTGTGTGTGTGTGTGTGTGTGGTGTCCTCGAGTAGAGTGTTTATCCACTGCTGTAGGTGATAGAGGCTGTGTGAGCTCTTCACTCTGAGCACCATTCAGGAGATGAACACACACACACACACACACACACAAAACGCACGCGCATACACACCTCCCAACACAGGTGGGTTAATGGCCCGTCTCTCTGCTGAGACCGGGGGTAGCATTTGAGGTTAAACCAACTCCTCACCTGAGCAACAGTGTGGTAGAAGTATGGAAGAATATTAGACTCAAATGTTTTGTACGTGTGTATCACGTTTTGAAACTGTAGAAATTATTTGTAATTGTAAAAATGATCTGTACAAGTAATTGTCAAAATTACAAATATGCCCTACACTTACAAATCTATTCCACGGGTACGGATCGGTTTTACAGCTACAAATCATCCTACAGTTACTATTACAAAAATATTCTACAATTACAAAGCAATGATCTACACACAAAAAGTTGTCCTAGAGTTACAAATCTTTTCTGCAAGTGCACAGACTTTTGCACCACCTTGGGATGAGAAGCGTCTCATATGTATTGTGTGTGTGTGTGTATCAGGACTTTTGAGACGATTCTGGCACTTCCTGTTGAATAGTCAATGGCGATGCTCAGGTTTGGCTAGCCAATCAGGACCCTAAGTTCACTAACCAATCACAGAGCCAGGAGTGTACCAACGTGGGTGGGTTGTGTTGTTGGTGTGTTGTGCTTGCGCTGTGCACGTAAACTCAAATTACTTATACAGATCATTTTTACAGTTACAAATCATTTTCTACAGTTTCAAAAGTAAACGTACAAAACAGTCTAATATTCTTCCATACGCATTCCCTAAACCAACTCCTCACCTGAGCAACAGTTGACTGATCCGCATTCCCTAAACCTCACCACTGAGATGAGAAGGATCACACAGGCCTCTAAACCTCTAGACTCTCCACACACCCTCTCATTGTAGACAAGAGTCCGCATTTGAGGCTGCTTGTGCAGTCATCTGAGACAGACAGGTGGGGTGGGGAGATTCGAGGTTTCACACTCACCTGTTCCAAAAAAAAAGGATGATTGGGTGTGTGTGGGTGGTGTTCAGGGTGTGTAGGCTTGTAATTAACGAACAACAGTGGCTAAGTATTTCTCACTGGTAGTAGGCAATATTGAGAATCAATGGCATGATTGAGGGACAATTGGCACTAGTTAGTGAGCTATCTAACAGTAGGTTGAAACATGCCATTATGTGCGGAAACTAAAATGCCATTATGTGCGGAAACTAAAATGGGCTTTTGGTATTTGGAGATGCATCTCAAAAAATTAGAATATCATGGAAAAGTTAATTTTTGTCCCATAATTTATTTCAAAAAGTAAAACTTTCACATAATCTAGATTCATTATTCATTATAAATAAATATTCTAAGCCTTTTTTTTTTTTAATCTTGATTATTCTAATCGTGATTATTACATTTACAGCTCATGGAAATCAAAATCTCAAAATATTAGAATAAAGAATTTATAATGAAGAAATGTGGATCTGAGATGAGCTCTTCAGCTGATTAAGTTAAATCACAAAACAATTGTTTCCTGAGCCTTTAATCTCTCAGTCTATGCAATGGACTTTTCCATGATATTCTAATATTTTAAATGCACCTGTGATGTAGAGGTATTAAAGAGGATACGATTATAACACCTGTTATTATTTACATCCCTCATAGACGATACGGTTATAACACATGTTATTATGATGTAATTATGCCCTCATAGAAGATACGTTTATAACACACGTTATTATGATGTAATTAAAGAAGATACGGTTATAACACATGTTATTATTTACATGCCCTCATAGAAGATACGGTAATCACATGCTCTCATAGAAGAAATGCAAGAAGTTTTTGACATTTTTCATGTGTATATCATTGTCAGTTAAGCATATCATATATAACGTGTGAACTAAATAACGTGTCATGGAAAGGGGGGGTTGTGGGTATAGGTGTGCTGCTTCTTGATGTGAAGTTGGTGATAAGAATGGTCACAGGGTTAATGCTCAAAAAGCCTCAACTGAAGCGGACTTAATATCGGCCGGTACCTGAAGGAATTAACCCAGATGGTTTCTCTTCAGCCTGGATGGATTAGCGATCATGAATCAGGCCAGAGATCCTTTAGATCCAAAGGTCACTGGTTATGGTTGTGTGCTGTGGTCAATGTGGCTCTTCCTAATGAGACTGGACGGAATTGATTGTGTTTTTTGCTCTGCATTGCGTTCTATTAGTCTGTCCGATAAGGCTCTACTGGGAGTTCTGCTCTTCTACTTTATGCCACCCTGAGGGTGATCTGTTGCCAGGTTACTGGGTTCAATTTCTGTCTGGCCTTTCTGTAACCTCAAGAAGGATAGTCTCCATCACTACTGACTGAAGAAACCCAAATGTGTGTGTGTGTGTGTGTTTTTTTGTATTTGTGTGTGTGTGTGTGTGTGTGTGTGTGTGTGTATTTGTGTCTATGTTTGTTTGTGTGTGTATTTGTATTTGTGTGTGTGTGTGTGTGTGTGTATTTGTATTTGTGTGTGTGTGTGTGTGTGTGTGTGTGTGTGTATTTGTGTGTGTGTGTGTGTGTGTGTGTGTGTGTGTGTATGTATTTGTGTGTATTTGTGTGTGTGTGTGTGTATTTGTGTGTTTGTGTGTATGTGTATGTATATGTATGTATTTGTGTGTGGGTGTGCGGGGTCTGGAGGCATTGTAGTACTGCTATGTAAGAGTCTGTAAGGAGGTGTAGTGGGCAAGAGGGCCTCAACTGGCCGTCTCACCCAGTGTCCCTTGTCTCCATTATGGAGGAGCTGTGGAGCCAGACTTTGCTCTTATCCGTGTGTGTGTGTGTGTGTGTGTGTGTGTGTGTGTGTGTGTGTGTGTGTGTGTGTCTGTGTGTGTGGAGACGTTGTACTTGTTGTCTGGCAGTCCTATTAGGTATTTGTGTCAGATACAGCTTCCCTGTGGCCAGATTGATGGTGGAGCCTATTAGACAAGGTCTAGTGTGTGTTTTTTTTTTGGTTAGGGTAGGTGGAGATGGCTGTGACACACACACACACACACACACACCTTCCACTGCGGATCTCTCAATGATCACACACACACACACACACACAAACAGTATTGTGTTATTAGTATTATGTTATATTAACACACATACCTCAATTATAAAGGGCTGTATTTTGCACCCTGGCGCATGGCGTAAAACTCGTTTTCCACCTGGCGCAAAGTTTAATTCCTTATTTTGCGCGTTTATTTTTTAAACAATGCACCCAGGGGGTGGCAATTAACAACTTAGGGAGTGGCCTGGCGCATTGTCTAAAAATCGCTATTGTACATCAGAAGTCTATGGCGAGTTGTTTATATGTTATTTTAAGAGTGCATTGTCAACAGTGACACCAGCGCACGTCCATGCAAAACTTTACAAATTGCACGATTACAATGGGAAGCATAATTAGAACTAGATGTACCGCATAGCGGTACAAAATATGACCGCCGCTCAGTCCTGTACATCCGTTCCGCGAAAATAAATCACACTTCAATTTGTCTCACACTTCAATTTGTCACTTACACCTGTAGGCTACATTGTGGGGGGACTTTGACAATCATTATATGACCGCTTCGCTAGCGGCCGTCATAATAAAGATATTATGAAATACTGTACCTCTCATAATGAGTAGTTATTCACCATCATTTGCAAATTGGTAATGATGGTTAAAAGTGATTAGGGGAGAGGCGAGAGACACGTATGGAGCACAGCTGCAGAGGCACTGTCACGAGATATAAGCAACTCCTCTGCAGGATGAATGTTTTTTTATTCAGTCATTTGAGCAGTATTAGGGTTATTTGTTGCTTTTTCCAGCCTATGTTTTCAATGGTAACCCATTGCCAGTCAATAGTGAAAGTAACTGCATATAACTGCCTTGTCGTTGACTGACACCATGGTAAAGTTAGTTTCACTTTGCCAATGAGTTCAAATAATAGACGAGTGCAAATGCGTGAAGGCTATGCAAGGTTTTAGTAAAGCATGGTTTAGTGGAATGACTATTCCATACGGTCTCGCAAGCAGCCTCCTTCAAATGTGCCGTTGAATGTCAAAATAGCGATGCATTCTTTGATATTGTGCTTTGCGCCGTTAAAGGGAATGACAGATGTCATTCTCATGGGTTTAAATGATGTTACGCCCCAAACACACCCGTGACTGATTAAGAAATCTAGGAACACCTTGTTGCGCCATGCGCTCGATGTTTGACAACGAAAACCCTCCCAATGTGGACTGGACATCCTACTAAATTTGAATAGACTTTTGACGAGTCACGATGCGCTTTAGAATGTCATGATAGGGCCCAAAGTGTTTGTTACGACCGAGGGTTCACCCTGCGACCCACAAACGCAAATTCCGCGAATGCCAAAGTCAAACGCGAAACAACCCAAAAGCCAGCCTACCTAATTTACCAAGATAGCTCGTTAGTCTAGGGGGTTTAACAATAGCTAGCTAAATTAAGCCCTCAGTGCAACTTGCCCTGCGTGTATGTGGTAACTTGAGTTGGGAGTCTATATCAGTGGTGTGGGTGAAGATGTTGATATGTAACTACTAAAGACTGCAAGAGGAACCAGCTTACCGACTTCCCAGGCGAGCGTGCGTACCGGGCCAGCACAGGTCTTGCTCTTTCCCGAGAGCGGCCAGCTCTCTTGCGGTTGTTCAGTTCTGGAGTTCAAGTTTTGTTAATAAAGTCCGGGTGCCAGACGAAAATGTACAAACATAAACAAAAATCACAATCGTCCGAGAGGGCATCGGAGAAACAGGTAATCCACAGTCCGCGTTGGCGAGTAGCGTGCTCTCTTTGAAACACCTGCGGCAAGACTGGCGTTTTTCGCGCTCTCTCAGGTATCCACCTGTAATCACATGTAATCAATTTTTAAAACGTCGAGCCTGCCACGCCCAGCAGTCAGCTGGTCCTCAGGCAGCCATTCATCAGTGTGTGTTATCCCTCAACCTGACCGTAACATGTTTCATACGTCCCACACACATACCCACACACCTCCTAGATCTTTTACATGTTTATATCTACACACACACACACCTTCCACTGCAGTGATCACTCAATGATCACACACACACAAACACACACACACCTTCATCCTGCAATGGACAGAGATGTGGTAGTTCTGCACTGCCACTGTTATCAGTTGCCCCCTGTCAGGGTTTTCAAATGGCAGTCTTATCGAGTGTTGCCTGTCCAACAGGGTCTGTGCAGAGGAGCTGTACTACACACACACACACACAGAAAGAGAGAGAGAGAGAGCACTGACACACACACACATCTGTTAAAAGCTGCAATCTACTATAATTGTCCCTCTGTGCAGACCCCATCAGGGGAAAAAACCCACAAGACTGAGGTGTGTGTGTGTGTGTGTGTGTGTGTGTGTGCGTAGTGTTTCCCATACATTGACTTATTTGTGGCGGCCCCCACAATATCAACATTGACCACCACACAATGATTTTCCAGGTTGTACTAAATTGTGCTTCAATCTGGTAAGCATCAAAACCACACTCTGCTAATTTATTAAAAACTGTTGTATTCAAGTCAATTCTGCAAACCAACCACCGCAAATGGAATTAAATTCTGTGGGAAACACTGTGTGCGTATGCGTGCGTGCTATCTATCTATCAACTTTTGTTTCTATTTTAATTACTGTGACTTTTCTTCCTCCGTTGTGATAATTGTGTGTGTGTGTGAGTGAGTGAGTGTATACAGTATGTGTACTTTATATTTCTGATAGTAAAGAGATATTGCCTCAATTCATATTCTGATTTATGGACCAATAACATAATTTGCTTTGGGTTTTTGTTGTTATTGATGCATCGTTTTAAAGCAGTACTTGTCTGAGAGGTTATATATTCAGAGGCAAATTAGATCTCAGGTCAGGTCAGGTCTCAGGTCAGGTCTTGAGTTTCTACTGCAAGTAAAATGCAGTGTGTCTTGTGGGACTTGTTTGGAGATGAATTAAGAATTTGAGGGCTCTCTTTTCCATGTCGATAACCAATGGGGATCTGCCTACGTGCCTAGTTCTGCTCTGCATGCATTGGTTGATGCTTACTTTTAAATTATTAAGATCAATCAATTGTCTATTTTAGTGGTGCTCAGTGAGTGGACCCCATACTTCACTTCTGTACTGTGCCAGATTGAGCTGGATTTCACAGTCAAATATTTTGCACCAAATGTCAATAGGTGAGTTCATGTTCCAAAACTGTATTTTTGTTGCAAATAGAGCTCTGCGAGCTTTTTCCTTTAGTGCATTGCATCCACGTTGAAACTCCCCGATACAGTCGTAATCAAGTTAACGTAAATGTAATGCATTGTGTGCTCTAGCATGGGACTGCGTAGATTGAGAAGGTTTCTCTCTCTCTTTAAGGGCTTTCAGATATAACCTCCGGAGTATATGCGGAGGTTTGTCAAACGGAGGTCCTACCCTTCGGATGATTCAGATATGATGCTAACCTGCGGACCTTATCACGGACCTATGTGTGAACGACATACACGCACATTACAGAATCTCTGTGTGGTTGTCGAGTGAGGGGTGGGGGCTTGTAGAGTTCACAAGAGGCGAGATATGACACAGAATATATGCGCCCACTGTTACAGCTGCTGTTTGTTTACAAAGTGTATGCGTTATGTAGCCTAAAGAAGACAAATCAATTGTGCGTAGGCTAATATTTGAAGTAGTCACATAAGTGCCCACTTGAAATTGACCTAAAGTATTATATGTGTGCTTCGAATAAACACATTTATCTGTTTTCAACGTTATGTAGCAGAATTACTTGAACCCCAAATCTGGTTTGCGTTGGAGAGAGCATGCACAAACTTCATGGTACCAGCCAATTCAGTAGGCTAACTCAAGACTTCAAGGCCATCATACTGTATACAACGTTTTAAGCAACAAACAAAATACTAACATAACAGTGAAGTGGTTAGTTTTTTCATGGTTTATATTTCCAAAAGCATCCTCTCCCCATGTGTCTATTGCATTTACGTAAGGAGCTTGGAACAAAGTTGGGTTTTCTTCGTTTTCATTTTCTCTAGGCATATTTATGCTCAACAAATATCAGCGAGCTCAACAGTGAGGTCATGAGAAGGCTATCAATGAACAGAAAACCGACCGTGTTCGCTAACAATTTATCCTTTATTGTCGTCAACGACGTCGCTGTAGGCTACTGCCTTTTCAGCGCCTTCTGCTTATGATGATTTGGTCTTTTGAATTCCTTTGGCCTTGCGATGCAGTTGTAGGCTACATCAACGTGTCTCTTGCCGTTCCCTTCAGGTGTTCTATCACAATGCTGTCTGCCCTCATGGACAGTAGCTCCGTGATGTCTGCATCTTTCCAGGTCGGAGATTTTCTGGACAGCACTATGGCACTCCATCATAACACTGGCATTTAATTCCGATTTAACCACATAGACCAGTGATCATCACTATTTTTTACATTTTACATTGGCAGTGCAAAATCAAAAAGAGAGCCACTTTTACGACAACATACTAACTCACCTTTGCAAATGTGCATTTCTACATATAATATATTATATATAATATACATTCTAATATAAATACATATAAATAAATATCCCACAAAAAAGAAATAACACAGCCAATATAGCTAAATATATACAGCCAAGGCTTAATAACTTCCTTTCCCCTTCATTATTTAGGTGAAAGGAGAAGTATAATTCAGGTGTTTGCATTTTTGTAGTGCAGTATTGTATGTTTATGAAGCACATTTGAAAAAATATATTGGCTGTGTTACCACATAGCCTACAGTGGGTCCCATTTAGAAACGGCCACATAGCACATTCGCGCTTTCCGTGATACACGCAGATGCATGAAATGTATTACAACTTATCGCCACAAGGTGGCAGTTTAAGTCCGCTGTAGCATTGCCGGTAAACAGGGCAGCGGACTGCATTCAAAGGTGTTGCAAGTGGCAGTGAGAGGCTACTGTAAGCAGAACGAAACTAAAGATCACCTCGTTGAAGTCACACAGTAGACTAGGCTAAATCAGAGCCTACTTTTGTTTTTATCAAGATGATGGCCTTTGGCGAACAGTTTAGGCCTACTCAAAATGAGTAAAACCAAATTTGCCGAAATCTCACCAAAGCTGCATACGAGCCACCAATTATAGCTTGACGAGCCGCATGTGGCTCGCAAGCCGCGCAATGAGTAACACTGACATGGACGCACAAAAGAAACGTCACCGACACACCCTCTCACTACTGTAGGTGTGAATTTTAACCGCATGTTCTACGCTTCGTTCAGACACAGCACATTTACATAATGTCCGGAGGAAATACTAGGGGGTAGTAGAACAACCGGCTAAATTCGGACTTTCATATGACCGGTTATGCCGTTCAGATATACGCCCCCACCGTTTAACATCCGCAGAACCTCCGGTCTTACACGTATGTCTGAAAGCGCTATTTGAGACAAGGAAGCACAGTCTCTTTCTCTCTCTCTCTCTCTCTCTCTCTCTCTCTCTCTCTCTCTCTCTCTCTCTCTCTCTCTCTCTCTCTCTCTCTCTCTCTCTCTCTCTCTCTGTAAAAATGAGAGAGCACAGAAGGGTGCAAGTGAATAAGGGCGAAGCCCCAGAATGGGCTGAAGTATTTTCAATCTATTTTCTTTCAGTTTTTCTATCCATCTTTTATGTTTTAATTTTTTTTCTATCCATCTTTTATTTTCCATCTGTCTAAGCTGAGAGAAATTGAATTATCACTCATGCACAACGCTGCTTATATCAGTTTTCAGCCATTTCAGTTCAACTGAAAATCTCCCCCCAGTTCCCTCTCTTCCTCCATCTCTTTCATTATTTTTTTCCTATTCTCTCTATCATTGTCAGAGTGTCACTCATGCTCACACACATGGCTTTCTTCATTGTTCTCCTTTCCCTCCACACACACACACACACACCTGTCATTCTGTTGGCTTCTCTTTACATCTCTAATGCACCGATGGGAGCTCTAATGATTATATATTTTTATATATATATATATGTCTTATGTTGTGTTATGTCTTAAATGTTGTGTTATGTCTTATATGTCACTATGGGACATATTATAGGGAAAATTGCCCCTCGGGTATGAAGAAAGTTTTTTTGAATTGAATTGAATATAAAACACTGGCTAGCCAGAACACTCAGATGACACCATGTTCAATACCTGTAACTTGCTAAACGACACGGTAACAAATCTTCTAAAATGCCAGATGTTATTTATCACTTTGGTGACATTAAAATCAAACAGTGTTGAGCTCTCCTGAATATATGCATTTGTTAAGCGCCATTGCGTTAATCTGATGACTAATGCCACCATTAACTAGCATGTTCACTTGCTCTGGCTAATCTCTCACAGCTGTTTTCCGCAGCGAAAAACAAAACATGTGCCGCATCAGGTTTAGTTTGAAGCTAAAATGACGGTAGTCAGTGAGGGTTATTCAAATAATTGCAAGACGTATTCTACCAACTTATGTTAGATAGACAAAGTTTGTGAACTCTCTGTAGCCGTACTGAAAGATAGCAGTTGAAGTAAACTTATGTGAGCAGCCCGTTAGAGTTTTTACTGTAATTTGGCAAGTGGCGGGGGCCAATTTTAAACCCTGGTTACACACCGTCTGGAATTAGATATATTGAGAGAAATTATAATGAAAATGATAAATAACAATATGAATGGAACGAAATAGAAAGGGGGACATGGATGCTAGGGGAGAGGAAGATAGAGAGAGAGGAGAGGAGGTGTAGAAGAAGAGGGGATGAAGATAGAGAGAGAGAGGAGAGGAGGTATAGAAGAAGGGGGATGAAGATGGAGAGAGAGAGGAGAGGAGGTGTAGAAGAGAGGAGGAAGATGGAGAGAGAGGAGAGGAGGTATAGAAGAAGAGAGGATGAAGAGGGAGAGAGAGAGAGGAGGTATAGAAGAGAGGAGGAAGATGGAGAGAGAGGAGAGGAGGTGGAAGATGGAGAGAGAGAGGAGAGGAGGTGTAGAAGAGAGGAGGAAGATGGAGAGAGAGGAGAGGAAGGTGGAAGATGGAGAGAGAGGAGAGGAGGTGTAGAAGAAGAGAGGATGAAGGGATACAAGAGAGGAGTTGCCATGCTGGAGGGCTCGTAAAACATGACATTACACCATGTCTCAGAAAACATTTCAGTACACATTGTGTGTGTGTGCGTCCAAATCAGAGGATGCTTTTGAAGTTGAATGAAAAGAGTATCACACATTTGATGAAACACTTTAAACTCTGTCAATACAGCAGTCAGGCAATCTGTTCTCCAATATGGTCCAATATGCACTCTCTCACACACACTTTTTCTCACACACACACACACCATTTATTTCTCTCTCTCTCTCTCTCTCTCTCTCTCTCTCTCTCTCTCTCTCTCTCTCAGACACACACACACACACACACACACACACATCAGTTGCTCTTTATGTTGCAGTGTCTAAGCAGACTCCTCAAAGCTATGTTTGTAATTATACTTCACTTCTTCATTGCTTCATCTCTCTCTCTTTCTCTTTCTCTCTCTCCTCCCTCATGTCTTGTCAAGTCACCCCATGATCCCTTTCTCCCCCTCCCCATATCTAATTATCAAGAAGAACGATAGACCTGTCATTTTCATTTTCTTGCGCTCTTTTGACTGTGTGTGTGTGTGTGTGAGAGAGAGAGAGAGAGAGAGAGAGATGTATGGAGAAAGGGAGTTCGGTTTCCCTTATTAGCCATGTGTTAGTTGTCCTTTCCTATGAAACTTTTCATATAGGCTACATATGCGCACACACACACACACACACACACACACACACCAAGGACATCATATCTCCTTCTGTCGACACGTCTTAAACCAAATTTAGCACATAATTGAATTTTTCCAGCTCGCTGAGCAAAGCATGGTCACACACACACACACACACACACACACACACACACACACACACACACACACACACCCACTGAGACCTCAGGCCCTTACTCGCTGTGGTCATCTCGTTTTATGATTCCTTTTAGTGCTGCACTAAATTATTTATAGACAGACGGGTGGAGGCTGGCTTGGAGTGTGTGAGAAATAAAAGCAGGGGTTTACAGCCTGTCCTGTGTGTGTGTGTGCGTGTGTGCGTGCAAGTGCGTGTGTATACGTGCAAATACAGTACATGTCCGTGTATGCTCACATAAGTGCATTTTCATGTGTGCAGGTGAAAGCGTGTGTACGTGTTTGTTTTTCTGTGTGCATGAAAGTTTGTGTGTGTAGAGCTTGACTGTGATGTGACACAATAGAGTATGTCCTTTCTTTAATATACTCATTCAGGTTGTGAGGTGATTAGAGTTTGAATTAGATTTAGAGAGTTCATTTTAAGTCAATGACATGGATTATGTTAAATCAACAGCATGTTCTTGGGAATCTTTTTAATTTGTGTTTTTCCTGTCAGTGATGGAGATCTGGTTTAGCCTTAATTTATATGTATAATGAATGAATGGTTGTCAGGGAAACAGCACAGTGTGTTTTGACAGGGTACCGCTGTAGTATTAGATGACCTGTTGCCTGTGTGTGCTACTGTTAACATAAGCATATTACTTCTGAGAGAGAGAGAGGTGCTTAATCAAGTCAGGGCTGATTTAGGGTCATGCAACAGTAACTTCTCCATTGCGTGTTAGCAGGGGTCAGTCTGCGCATTTGCCTTTAGTGACTGAGAGGGAAATTGTGTGTGTGTGTGTATCTGTGACCTAACATAGTCAAAACTGCACAAAATTGGAAGTGTAGGAACATTATTACACCCTCTGAATGCATGCCAAGTTTTGTGGAATTCTACTAATGGGGGGCCACACAATAAATTAATTTATGTTACTATATACCAACTGGCCTGTAGGTGGCCGGAGACAGTTTTCTGTGAATATCTCGAGAACCGTAGGGCCTAGGAGGTCCACCCTTTTTTTGTATGTTGGTCTTAAGGGGGCATGTCAACCTATCCCATTACCACTAATTTCATGTATAACGCCACCTAGTTAAAAATTAAAAAAGCAAAACATTAGGTGTTTTCATCCCAATATCTCTGGCTGACATGGTCAAAACTGCAACGAAATTGAAAGTGTAGGATCATTATGACACCCTCCGAATGCATGCCAAGTTTCGTGGACTTTCGTTCATGGGGGGCCTTACAATAAAATAATTTATGTGTACATTTAGTGACCGTACACCAACAAGGATTCCCGGGACATTGAAAGACCGGGGTACACGAAACTTGGTGGGCATGTTACCCCACATGGATAGCATGGAACCATCATTTTTCGTTTTGATCTGTAGCCCCCCCGCTGGACTGGACCCCCCGAAAGGAGGGTAGGGCAGACACAGTTTTCTGTGAATATTTTGAGAACTGTAGGGCCTAGGATGACCAATTTTTTGCGTATGTTTGCCTCCAGGGGTCATGTAAACCCATTCCATATGCACACATGTGCATAAACAGATACACACGCGCACACATACATTCACAGTAATCATAATGATGACACATACTCACACAGTAGACATATATACGCATGCATGCACATGCACACACACAGGCACATAAACAGGCAAACACACAAGCACATGCACATGCACGCACACACACCCACCCACCCATAGACACACATAAACATAAACATGTACACGCACACATGCACACAATTCAAGAATTTCTCAGAAGTATGAACATGCAAGATGGGGATGGGGTTGTATAAAATGTATTTTACATGTGAAATCTATGAACTAATCATGTTTTGGTACTTGTTGTCTAGCAGATACCAGTGAGAATTGAGTGTGCATAATGCAATTCAGTGAGACAGTTAGAATCATATATGCCTTTCAGCGTGACTTATTTTTGTGGAAAACATGTGCTGGACTGGGCGGCAGGTCGTATTTTGTACCGCTCTGCGGTACATCTAGTTAGGGTCCAATTTGTCTCCACTTTTATGAATTGGTGTAATAATTCCTTGATTCTAGATGTCAGGAAAACAGCCTGAACTTAGAACAAGATTGAATAATTTGAGCATTGCACTCTGCATCTCGGGTGTGCTCACCTTAAGCATTTCACTCCTGATGCTATCTTGCCCAGAAGATTTATTGGGCTTTGAAGATCTAATTTTTTGTGATAATTCTTCACTGGAAATGAGGAAGTCCAGTGGATTTTGGTTGTCTTTAAATACCAATTCAAAAGTTTGTAATTTTTCTTTGATCTGGTTTTGATTTGTTTCTGTTCATTGTATTTCACTGTAATCCAAATCAATCCAAATGTTACCATTTTGAATGGGTACTTCTTTTGGTTCTTTTATGCTCAAATTATTCCACATATCCCAGAACTGATTTTTATTGATAGAGTCTTCGATCTCATAGATAAGTTTGTTGGTGTAGTGCTGTTTTTTTTAGGGATGCACGATATATCGGCAGCCGATATATTATTAGCCGATAAGTGAAAAAATTAAAATATTATTATCGGCCCGATAACAGAATTCTGGCCGATAATTTGCGCCGATATTTTTTAAAGTCTTAATTTAGGCCTGTAAGGTCCGTCTGGCTACACTGAGCTAGCCTACTTGAGCTTGGTTGGCTATACTTTTTCCTCAATATAATGTCAGCGGTGTGAATGTATTTCACAACTCTAACAAAATCTGTGGATATCGTTCATTTGGGAATCTGTGCATCTCAAAAATCCTCCTGAATGATCCGCCATTTAACCTTAACAGAGCGGAGCTCAGCCCTATCTAGAGCCGTCTTGTGCTGGTGTGTTTGCACTTGGGGGAACAAATAAACAAACTCATTAGTGGGACGAGTACATAAGTAGGCCTAGTTCTAAGTTGTGTTTTACTATTATATTTGCATTACTTTAGCTTGGGTTTTGTATTATTACCTAGAAATATGCTAACCATTCGTGCTTCAGTTCCAGACAGGTCATCATAATAGGTTATTAAAACCTTCGGGGCTAACGCCTTTCATTTCTGCTGCAGCAGGTTGTGCGAAACAGAGTAGACGGACATACGATACAGTCTGAGGAGTTACAGCTTTATTCAGTTACCCGCAGTTGAAACTAAACCTAAGTTTCCCTCACAAACTCTGATTTGGTCGCTATACTGTACTGTACTGTTATTCCAAGCTGAGCTATTTATGAGCGTTTAGTCCTAAATGAAAACGATTCAAACTCTCTAGCCACTCACTCGCAATTCACTGACGTCAGGTTCACTTAAAGGAGCCACACATACTGTAGGGCTAGGCTACTGTTATGTTGTTGACTGCCGTACTATTGAGGACTATTATGAGTTCTGTCCATCATTTGGTGGTAGGTAAAATTACTGCAATAAAATTATGCTTATTAAATGCTTTCCCCAAATCACTTTTCACAATTTTTTTTTCAAGAGTAATATTATCGGTTATCGTATCGGTATAGGCCACAACAAACCAATAAATATCGGTTATCGTTATCGGCCCTAAAATTCCATATCGCTGCATCTCTAGTTTTTTTCTTTTGATAGTTTGTTTGTAACTTTTTTGGGTCAGACAATATTGTTGTCATAAATCTGTGTTTTGGGGGTGACCGTGTTTTAGGTTTGACAGACATTTGGGTTTTTTGTTTTTTGCTCTCTGGCTTTTCTTTAGCAAAGCATTTTTTGCAGCCATGTGGAAAATAAGGTTTAGCTCTTGAACGGCCATGTTGACATTATTTGTATCATTAGAGAAGGGTTTTTTTAGTTATTTTGAAGCTATATTTCAAAGGTAGTTATTTTGTTAGTTAGTTTTGGTGAATTTAAGGCTTGTATGAATTTTTATGAACTGTCTGTAGCCCATCTGTACATTGGATTGAGTTTGTATATTTTACTGGGCTCCTTATGTGTGTTAGTAGAATGAGTATATTTAGTTGGTTATGGTCTGAAAGTGTAGTTTGTTGCCTGACAGTGAATGCACTGAAGTCTCTCTCTCTCTCTGCCCCAGGTGGACGACTCTAAATGTGACTCTGAGCTGCTGTCTCTGTTGTTGACTGCTGGCTTGCTGATTGGCTGTGTGGAGACGGCCTACTACCCTCGCCTGGTGTCCCACCTGCTGACCAACCACCAGGAGGGGGGCTGGGACGTGGAGGCGTCCGCCCGAGAGCTCTCCCAGGCCGGCCACAGCGCTCAGGCCGGCTCCCTGCTTCTGGCCTACCGTGGGACTCACCCAGGACAGCTCACCTTCAGCTCTGCACTCTCCGTCATCCGCCAGTGGCTTTGAGAGAAGGAAGAGGGTGTGTTGTGTGTGTGTGTGGGTGGGTGGGTGTCTTACACTCAACACAAAGCCTGCATGGAAGCTTGGCCTTTTGGAAAGCACTCTAACACACTAACCCAGTTTAGATGAAGATGTCTCTGCAGAGCAAATACATAGCGGCAGTTTTGTGGAGAAAGGAGGGAGGGGGTGGAACTGTGTGTTTGTGTTTGTGTTTGTGTTTGTGTGTGTGTGTGTGTGTGTGTGTGTGTGTGTGTGTGTGTGTGTGTGTTTTTGTTTGTGTGTGTTTTTGTTTGTGTGTGTGTGTGTGTGTGTGGAGAGAAAGGAGGGGGGGGGTGGAACTGTGTGTGTTTGTGTGGAGAGAAAGGAGGGGGAAGGGGGGTGGAACTGTGGAAGCTTCATACACACACATATGCAGTTTGACAAAGCTGGCTAGGTGTGTGTAAACCTGCATTCCTGTGTGTGTTTGTGTGTGTGTGTAAAATTGAGATGCAGCCATAGTGAGAAGGAAAGGGAAATACTGACTGAAAGAAATATTAAACCTCAAGAGTCAAGACCACAAACCACTTCAATCATTAATACATAAATAATCATGTCCTTAGTATGTTTTTATTTCTATTGTTTGTTGTTTTTCTTGTATACTTGTGAGACAAACAGGATCTAGTTCAAATGAACAGAAGTCTCTGGCATGTTTGACATGATTGTGGGTTTAACTAAAGATAACTCTTTTTGTCATTAATCAAGATAGGAGGTTTGGCCATATTTGTTTACTTTATTGTTGACATTGTTGACTTTATCATATGTTTGAGTATCTGCCTCAGTATTCAGCCTTTCTGTGGGATTAGTGGTTCCTATGTAGACGGTTTGTCTTGGTTTGAATAAAGTTTGGAATAAAGTTGGTGGAATAACCCAAGTGTGTGTGTGTGGTTCTTCTGCTGGAAGGGAGATCTGTGTGAATCATAATGTCATGAGCTATGAGAGAGCTCTACCTGTCTGTACTAAGAATGTGTGTGGGCTTTACCTGTTGCCAAGAAAAGCCTTACACACACACAGAGGCACTGAGGCTCACACTTTGGTGTGTGTGTGTGTGTGTGTGTGCATGTGCACGTGTTGAATTATACACCTCTTAACACCTAATTATCATATGAACATCATATGACTCTGCATCACAACATAACTTCCAGCTAGCGCCACAGTGTTCTTCAGCGTTTATATGCTTTGTTTTTTATCTCCCAGTGTTTAGTCGGTTTAATTACTTATCTTTATCGGCGTTTGCTGCTTACTTCACAGGCTCCTTCAAGGTTACTAGTGGCTGAACTGACCACTCCAGTCATGAGAAATCGCTCTACAGTATTGTAATTGTAATTTATTTATTTAAACAGGGACAGTGCACAGAAACCATTAATAGATGTCTTGTGCCAGGTTGTAGCAAATTGCTAGTTTCTGCCCGTAGTCCCTGGGCAGGTAGATGGCACAATAAAATACAAAGTATTTACAGTATACAATACAGATACATAGTCATAAAAATCTACAGACATTATTGTCCCCCTATCCCTCACCATCTAGAGCAGTAATGTTAGCACACCAATTCAAGTCTGCTTTGTTAACAACCAATGCTTTGCTAAGCGTGAGAATGAGTGTAAGTTAGTGCATGAAATTAGCTCTGTAGGAAGAGCATTCCACTGATTTATAGCCACAAAGGAGAATGATGTCCTCCCAAATGCAGTTTTGCATTGTGGAAGACTACATTCGCCCCTTGTGGCTGATCTAGTTACCCATGTAGTTTTTTCAGAGCAGAGTGTAACACATCTTTTCAGAGGAGTAGCAGAAGCATTATGAATTATTTAAAAATATGTATAAAATATACTATACTAAATATATAAAAATATTTAGTGAGAATATGACAGTGATGGTAATGACGTGGCTTTTTGTCATGTATCTTGAGGCACCTTTTATATAATGATTCAAGTGGCCTTGGGGCTGGTTTACATGCCTGAGACCAACTTGAGTAATGTGAAATAAAAGATGTGGAATAATCATTGCAGGTGCCTCAACAGTAGGGGATTTCTTATGTTTCTATAGATTGATAAATTAAATTTCAGCGTGTTGCCCAGCTTTTATATTTTATATTTTAAAGCTAAGAGTAGGATTGAGGGTGACACCCAGATATTTTAATTGGTCCACATTTTTACAAAGATGTCAGGGCACTCTAAGTTTGCACCTGTTTGTGAAAAACATTGTAACAGTCTTGTCAACATTCAATGTGAGACAGGAATTGTGCAGCCAGTCAGCAACATTATGCATTGCCTTTGTTAGTTTCATAGAAACCTCTGTTGCATTTTTCTCATGAGTATATAAAACGTAAGTCATTGATATATAAACTGAAAAGCAGCGGCCCTAAGATCCCCCCTTGTGGTACTCCCGGTGTGCATGCTCTAAGTGGTGACAGTGTTATTCACCCTCACACACTAGTGTCGGTCACTCAGATATGATTTAATCCAGTTTTAAGTGTTTATGGAGAGGTCGTAGTTGGCCAGTTTGTTTAGCATCACACTGGCGAAAAGCATTTAAGCCATTTAATATGTCCCCTGTCTTTGATAGCTGGCTTACAGTAAACTAAACATAGGCAGAACTGACGGACTGAATGGCATTGTCAGTTCAACTTCAACAATGCAGGCTAAAGCAGTGCTACAAAGCACCTGCTCTTAATTACAGGCTCTCATTGAAGTTAGTGAAAAAGGTATAGGCCTAATAAGATTGAAAATCCAACTCAAACACATTTCCACGTAGTTGTTTAGCACGAACGATAGCCTCTCCCATATGCACATATATACATTTTCCCTTCTTCAACAGGGGATGGTTTCCAACTCTATGGACAAAACTGTGCTGTCCTTTTGCATAGCCGAAAAACAGTGTTATCTCATTTTTTGGGCAGAAGTTATATAACTACTTTACGCATTTTATCCAATTGTTCTTTTTTGTTACTCACGAAAAATGCATTTAATTTCTCCAGCACTTATTTAAGGCAGGTGTTTACAGTATTTCACTGAAAGTGTTTTGCACTCCAGTGGCTGTAAGGACACTCTGTTTATTGGAGACTGCTATTATTGAAAATGTTATGGTATACCAATGCCTGTAGTTTTTAGGAGCATTAATATGGAATGGGAGCCAGATCTACTTCATAACTGTCCAGATATACAAAACGAATAGCCCCCTGCTATTAATTGAGTATAAATATGAATTGATGCACTAGACATTTTATACATTTTATAAATAAGTGATGACATAGACTACACTTCATAAACATGTTTTTAGGAGTTCAGGGTGATGTTAAAAACTGATGAAAAATTTGATGAAAAGAAATATTTAACAGGAATTTACTTTCTGTCACACATACACCTCATTTATAGAGAGAAATCTACTTTTACTAATTTTCAAACTTTTAATCATAATAATTAATATTACACACAGACAAATGAAATAAGCTTGCAATTTACACATCAACTTGGTAGCCAAGGTCATTTCCTCGTGGCTTAATAAGACCTTTCTCTCTCACACCTCTCTCTTTCTCTTATCACACACACACTTTCACAGGTGTCTATTTCCCTAAGAGATTTTGAAGGTGTATTTTTCTCCTGTTCTTGGCGGAAATAAATGAGATCTTCTGCCTAGTTTAAATGGAGTGTTCCCTCTGGTCACTTTAAGGCTCCGAACTCTGTTCTTTCACTTCCAGTCTTAAATTTATTTCCTCGTCACTTGTACCATTAAATGTCATAATCCCAGGACATGACCAAAAAAACACATTTCCTCCTTTTTTAAAAAATCAATGTGATAATTCAGCCAGGATGAATAGGAACCAGAAGTCTTACAGGAGTAAAGCAGCAAGTTATTAAAGCTTTCCCTGAATGTGAAACGATCATCACACAAACATGTTCTTACACGGGAAGCTAACATTTCAGACCAAATTTACTGTGTATATTGGAGGCTTTTCTGTTGTGTTTTGTTAGTAAAAATGTTTATAGACGTGATCATGGTTTAGGCAGTCTGGCACACTCACCTTCAGGCTTTCTCTTCCCACACTAGGTTGGTGTGTGTCTGTGTGTGTGTGCGCGTGCTTCTGGTGGGTGTTGAACCGCTGTCTTGATTTTAGAGGAAGCACTGCTCAGCCTCTTCACAGGGGAGGTTAAATTGCAGAAGGTTCTGGAAGAGCTGAGCTGCACATCAGCTGCAGGCCTCGACAAGCCTGTGACCTTCTCTCAGACACACAAGCACACACACACACACACATACACAATATAACCTACACACATGCTGTATCTAAATATATACAGATACAAGCACCTAATATGTATAAATGACATACTATGCATAAGCATACACATAAAAGTAAATTATGGAGGGAGGGAAAAGCACACACACACACACTCACATAATGAGTAGCCTTTATGCTCACACACACACACACACACACGGCAAGCTCAAAACAATCTGCTATTTTGTTGTTCTTAATGCTACATAGTATCAAAACAAACATCCTTAAAAAAAGTGTATTTGAATTGAATTCAATATAGAGTCTCTCTGGCACAGACAAGGCTAGGAAGACAAACCCCAGATATGGACATGGACACTGTTACTGATAACAGAAAGGTCAGACAAAACCTTCACCATTATGTGGACCATAATTTCTTATTAAACTATGACGGCTCATGACCAAGATAAGTGAATACCTAGACTACCCAAAAATAAGACAAATGGTGCCCACATACTAAAGCTCTCTTATATACAGGTGGGTCTTTAAAAAATTGAATATTGTGGAAAAGTTGCCCCCCCCCCCCAATATGTTTCAAAAAGTAGATCTTTCATAGAGATTCATTAGATTAAGTGAAATATTTCAAGCCATTTTCAATCTTGATGATTACTGCTTACAGCTCATGATGAGCTTCACAAAATATTAAAATACAGTGGTTATAATACAGAAATGTCGACCTTTTGAAAAGACATGAACTAATTTGATAAATCTGACTAATCTGAAATAGTTTGTGCTGCTTATGCACAAATTACTGCATGAATGTGGCGCGGTATGGAGACAATCAGCTGTGACACTGCTGAGGTGTTATGGAAGCCCAGGTTTCTTTGACAGCGGCCTTAATGTCATCTGTATTTTTGGGGGGTGTCTCTCATTTTTCTCTCGACAATAAACCATAGATTCTCTATGGGGTTCAGGTCAGGCGAGTTGTCTGGCCAATCAAGCACAGTAATACCAAGCAAATCAGCTACTATCAGTTTTGCCACTGTGGGCAGGTCCCAAATCCTGCAGCAGAAGGAGGCATGAAGTTCTCTAAGATCTCCCTGGTAGAGGGCGGCAGAAAGAGGCATGAAGTTCTCTAAGATCTCCCTGATAGAGGGCGGCATTGACAATGCCCCTTTACATTGGAGCAGCACCAACAGATGACATGGCACCCCAAATCATCACTGACTCTGGAAACACCAAACTGGCTCTCCACTCTTTCCTTCAGGCTCTTGGGGATCTTGATTGGACCCTGATATCCAAATGAAATGCAAAATTTGTTTTGTGTGGAAACAGGAGTTTGGGCCACTGAGCTGAGCTGTCCAGTTCTGTCTCTCCTTAGCCCAGATAAGACACTCTAACCTTGTCTCTGATTCAGGAGGGGCTTGACACTAGGAATGTGCCACGTGTAGCCCATTTCCTGGACACGTCTGTGTCTGGCTCTTGCAGACTCCACCCTCAGTTCACTTCTTGTGAAGTTCTTGAATCAACTTTGCTTGACAATTCTCTCAAGGCCGCTGTCATCCCTTTTCAGGCACACCTGAAATATTTTACTTTATATATAATGAAAAATATTTACTTTTTGAAGAAAAAAAAAATGTGTGTGGGGTGTTAACTTTTCCACAATATTCTATTTTTTAAAGACCCACCTGTATATAACAGGGCTTTAGTCTGTGGGCACCATTTGTCTTATTTTTGGGTAGTCTAGGTATTCACTTATCTTGGTCATGAGCCGTCATAATTTAATAAGAAATTATGGTCCACATAATGGTGAAGGTTTTGTCTGACCTTTCTGTTATCAGTGACAGTGTCCATGTCCATATCTGGGGTTTGTCTTCCTAGCCTTGTTTGTGCCAGACAGACTCTACATTGAATTCAATAGAGTACCGAAGCCATGACGTAGCGTTGTCAAGGCAGCAATTTCACTGGATCTAAACAAATCAATCTAACCATTGAAATCACCATAGCGGTGGCTTTCTTAATCTATTTAAAAAAATTTACATTTCTAAGACGTTGGTATATATTCTTTTACACTGTAGGAATCACATACTACAAGATGTATTCATACCAACACGATCAAATTTGTGACTACAGAGTTTTATTTTAGCATGTGTTTCCTCCGTAAAAGAGGTCTGCTTGTAACTTCACAGCATGCGTTTAAAATCCTTAAGATATATTTTGGCTTTATTTTTCTAGCAAAAAACATCACTCTTAACAGCCGCCAGTCTTTGAGAAGACATGAAATATCCACTGGAATTTTGTTTCTTTCTATTACACCTGACAGGGAATCCGTGTTATGTGGCTAAGCTGCTGCCTAGCAGGTAAAACAAGTTTAAATGGCTATAGCCTA
Organism: Alosa alosa; assembly: GCF_017589495.1. NCBI lineage: Eukaryota > Metazoa > Chordata > Actinopteri > Clupeiformes > Clupeidae > Alosa > Alosa alosa. The sequence continues at coordinate 24,334,520 of NC_063196.1, forward strand.
CATGAGAATCATGTTCTTTGATTTCTCAAGTGCTTTTAACACCATCCAACCCCTCAGACTGGGAGACAAGCTCTTGCAGATGGGTGTGGACGCTCACCTGGTAACCTGGATTACAAATTACCTGACCGAGCGACCACAGTTCGTCAGACTGAAGAACTGTCTCTCTGACACTGTGATCAGCAGCACCGGAGCGCCACAGGGAACTGTGCTCTCTCCAGTCCTGTTCACCCATCTGACTTCTGCTACAACACCACATGCCACATGCAGAAGTTTTCTGACGATACTGCAATTGTGGGGTGTATCAGGGACGAACAGGAGGAGGAGTACAGGAGCCTGGTGGAGGACTTTGTGCAATGGTGCAAACTCAATCACCTTCAACTCAACACTTCAAAGACCAAGGAGTGGTGGTGGATTTCAGAAGGTCTAAGCCCGCTCTGCTACCAGTCTCCATTGATGGGGTCAACGTGGAGGTGGTAAGCACCTACAAGTATCTGGGTCTTGTGATATCATGAGAGGCTACACGGCTCTCGGCGGGACAGTTCAGCAGTGCAAGGACACAAATTTAGGGGATAACGAAGGTTTTTAATCAAGTTCTGGGGAATTAACAAAAAGGTAACTAAGGATAAGGTTGATTGTTCAACCGTCAAAACTTAAACAAGGTCTCTTCAAACGAAAAGTCATAGTCCCGATTCCCTCAGGTAAATCTCTTTGTGAAAACTAGTCTTCAGCCTTACTTTAGACAGCACCGCAGCCCGGGCCAATCCGGGTGGTAAGTATTCCAGTCTTCAGGTAAGTATTCCAGTCTTCAGGTAAGTATTCCAGTCTTCAGGTAAGTATTCCAGTCTTCAGGTAAGTATTCCAGTCTTCAGGTAGAAAGTGCCACTTCGACCGTCTGTAGCTCCTCTGAGAGCACAACTTGAGCTTGTCTCTCAAATCCCACCTCCCACCAACTGTGTCTCTGGGCCTTAAAAAAGCCCTTCAGCTCATCAGGCCCTGATCGGTCTCAGGTGTGTTGGGATATCGTGTGTTTGAGGGGTGGAGTTTCCAACTCCCCCAGCAGATGGAGCCAAAGCTGTCCGTGACTGCAGCCATCTCAGGGGAACGTAGCGGCCCTCCAGAACGCAGCCTCTCGTGACATCACACATCCCCCGCCGACCGACGCCCTCGCCGGGTGAAGGAGGCTAAGAAGGCGCCGCCCGACAGGGCATCCGCGATTGCCGGGGCTTGCCAGCCCTGTGAACAACAGAAAAGTTAAATGCTTGCAAGCTTAAAACCATCTGGTAATCCTACTGTTAGTCTCCCCGTTCCTGGCCATCCACTGTAGAGGGGCATGATCCGACACCACCGCGGAACCGTCGACCCAGGAGGTAGAACCGCAGGGATTCCAGGGCCCAGGTCACAGCGAGGCATTCCTTTTCCACAGTGGAATAGTTCCTCTCCCTTGGAAGTAGCTTCCTGCGGAGGTAGAGAAACGGATGTTCCTCACTGTCATGTGCCTGGGCGAAGTACAGCACCCAGACCCACCTCCTAAGCGCCCGCCTGGACAATGAAGTCCTTCTTGAAGTCCGGCCCACCAGGATCGGACTGGAACACAGGACTTGCTTCAGGTCGACGAAGGTCAGCTCCGCCTCGAGTCCACCTCACCATTTGTGAGTGGCGCTTGGTTGTCAGCTCTGTTAGAGGTGCAGCAATGGTAGCAAAATCCGTAATAAACCGCCTGTAGTAGCCGGCTAGGCCCAAAAATGACCTCACCTGTTTTGGTGATGGGCCGTGTACCAGTCCTGTATGGCCCGCAACTTGGCTTCCTGAGGCTTGACCAACCCCCGCCCAATGGTGTACCCCAAGTAGTTCGGCTCCCTGAAGGCCAGCCTACACTTTTTGGGTTTGCCGTGAGCCCTGCTTCCCCGAGTGAATCAATCACAGCCTGTACCCGGGCAAGTGGCTGGCCCAATCGACTTTGGATGACTACATCGCCCAAATATGCTGCAGCTGCACTTCTTGTGGGGTGCGAGGACGCTGGTCCATCAAACGCTGGAACGTGGCAGCAGCCCGCGGAGACCAAACGGGAGCCGGGTATACTGGTAGAGCCCCCCTGGTGGCAAAGGCCGCCTTCACCTTCGACGCCGGGTCAGGGGCACCTGCCAGTAGCCTTTGGTGAGGTCAAGGGTGGTTATGAAGCAGCATGCCCCAAGGAGTCTATCAAGTCATCCACCCGAGGCATGGGGTACGATCAAACTCGGACACTTCATTTAATTTCCAATAGTCATTGCAAAATCGCACCGACCGCCTGGTTTGGGAACCAGTACAATGGGACTTGCCCAGGCACTTTGGGACTCTTCGATCACCCCCAGCTCCAGCATCTTCCTTACCTCCTCCTGAATCACCACTTTACGAGCCTCCGCACGCTGTAAGGGCGCTGGTTTACCGCTTTGCCAGGCATGGTGCGGATCTCGTGGTTGGACCACCTCCGTGCCCAGGTAGGGAGGAGAAAGACATCTCGGTTGCAATCCACCAACCCAGGGCCATCTGCCGCTGATGGGGACAGGCTTGGACCCACCTGAACCTCTTCTCTCCCCTGGTTCCTTGGTCTCTGTGGGGGTAGACAACTGAACAACGCCTCCCCCTGCGTGCCACTTCTTTAACAGGTTAACATGGTAAATCTGCTCAGGCTTTCTTTATCCGGGTTGCCTCACCTTGTAGTTTACCTCCCCACCCGCTCAATGACCTCATATGGCCCCTGCCAGGTTGCCAGGAATTTGCACTCCACGGTTGGCACCAGGACCAGCACTCGGTCCCCGGGCTTAAACTCTCTGGGTTGAGCAGACCTATTGTAGGAGGCTTGTTGTTGCCGTTGTGCAGTCTCCATGTGTTCACGCATCATGGGATAGACAGCCTTCATTCTCTCTCATGGCCCCGGCATGCTCGGATCAGGGTCCGCTGTCGGCATCGGTTGCTCCTCCCAGGCCTCCTTGGCGATGTCCAGCAGTCCTCGGGTCTGTAAGACAGCAAGAGCTCAAAGGGTGAAAACCAGTAGACGACATTGAGGTACCTCTCACCGCAAAACAGTAGGTACGGTAGCAGCTGATCCCAGTTGCCCCATCTTCCCCGACCGCCGCCGCAGCATGGATTTTAGAGTTTTGTTAAACGCTCGACGAGCCCGCCTGTCTGGGGTGGTAGACCGACGCTCTCAGCTGTTTGATTTTCAGCAGAGTACAGAGTTCTTTCATAACTTTGGACATGAATGGACTCCCTTGGTCTGTCAATATCTCCTTCGGGAGCCCCAGACTAGTTGACAGAAGGAACAACTCCTTGGCGATCTGTTTGGACGTAGCCTTCCTCAGCGGATGGCCTCCGGATATCGGGTTGCATAGTCCAGGATGACCAGAATGTACTGATGTCCCCTGAACTCTTCGGTAAGGGCCCAACGATGTCCAGTCCAATTCTCTCAAACGGGGTCTCGATAATGGGCAAGGGAATGAGCGGGTTTCTATATGTGGGCTTTGGCGCCACCCGCTGACACTCAGGGCAACCACGACAATAGTTCTCTATCTCTTTGTGCACCCCTGGCCAAAAGAAGGCCGCAAGATCCTTTCTTTTCGCTTTCCCACCCCTAGGTGGGTTCCCTAGCGGTGGGGGTGTGTGCTAGGTTGAGTAACGTGGTCTCGGGTGGGGCTGTGGTACAAGGAGCTGTTCATGCACCTCACCATTTTTCTGTACCACCTGATACACTAACCCCTCGGGTTTACTGCAAAATGGGGTAGGTAGGGCTTGTCCTATCCCCTAGCACCACCCCCTCTATCACCTGCACATTCTTCAAAAGCATTTGTAAGAGTGGGATCCTGTAACTGGGCTGTACCCATACTGGCCTGTGAGAGGGGGAAGCTCTTGGTGCCATGGACGCCTTCCTCGCTGGAGATTGAGCACTTCCTGGGACCATGTTCTCTTCCTCCTGTCTGGACCAGTCTCTGAGTCAGCCTGGGCACCTGCCATCCCTGCAAGAGCACAGGCTGGAGTTAATGGTTCTGAGGGTTGTATTTATGGGTTCTCCGGATACGCCTTACCTCTCCCGCCTCCAGGTACTGGGTCAGCCTCTCCTGAGTCTCCTCCACAGTTGGTGAAAGGCTGGGCAGTCTCACCAATTAGGACAGGAACGGTAGGGAATCAACCACCCCCGCTGTCGTGGAGGATGGTTCCCCTGGTGGTGGTCATCATGAAGTTCAGTGGTGGGTAGTCTCTGGTGTCTCCATGGACACAGGAGACCGGGAGGACTTTTCCTGGGGTCAGATAAGATGAATCCACCAGATCCTTATGCACCAGGGTGACCCGGCTACCGGAATCTAGCAGAGCCTCCACATCATGGTGATTCACCGTCACCGGCAGGTGGGGGGTCGCTCTTGGGCCATCCACGCACTCCCCCACAGCTAAGCAAAAAGGTGGGCGGGTGGTGAGCTGGAGGACTCAGCAGTGGGCATAGGCTCATCCGCTGGTTTCCCACACTGCCAGGAGATGTGTCCCATCTCCCCACACCGGGCAACACTGGCGGGTTTCACTCTCCCGTGTCCTCTTCCTGGTGCCGGCTGGTTTCGGCTCCCCCTGGAGCCTGGGACAGCTCCTGAAGTGGCTGGATTGGATCCCTTTGGGTCTCTTGGACGGCTCCTCCCCGCCTGTGGCGGGACGCACTCTGGGGCTCCTTCCTGGAAGCCCTCAAGCATCTCTGCTGTGGCTTGGTACCTTTCCACGGCTTCCACGGGTTAGGGTCCGCTGTCGCCAAGGCCTGTTGACTAATGAGCCGCTACCATAAGGCAGGGCCCGTAAGTATTTGTCCACCACCACGGCCTCCACTACTGCAGCTGTCGTGACTTTCTCCGGGTCCAGCCATTTCCTCGTGATCCGACAAGTTCATGCATCTGTGCACCCAGGGGCTGGTCTGGTTGGAAGGTCCAGCTGTGGAACCCGCTGGGCCATGCCAAACTTGGTGAGCCCCACCTCTGCTGAGGATCTCCTTCAGTGCCTCAGAGGTCAGTCGCCTCTGTCAGAGGCCAGGTCCCGACAGCATTCAGCCATTCCCCCGCAGAAAGGGGGCTAACAGTCCAACCCACTGTACCTTGGGCCACGCCTCCCTCGGGCTGTAGCTTCAAAGGCGTGCAGGTACGCCTCAACGCCATCTGTGGCCCCCATTTTGGTTATAAAATCACTGCCCTTATTGGGCGGACATTAATTACGGCCAACTGTCTCTGAAATTGCAGTTCCTCTGACTTCAGGAGGTTGGCTCTCTTTTGCTCCTCCAAGAGAGCCACGCCAGCTATGCCTGGGCTTGCTGGCCAGCCACCAGGGCTTTCAAAATGGCCTCCATTTTGTTTGGCGGAGGTCTACGCCAATTTAGAAAAAATTGGGATATCAGAAGTTCAGTGTCCTTTCTCTGACATGCACTATTCACAGATGAACTATGCCCGCATTCTCCACCATATGTGATATCATGAGAGGCTACACGCTCTCGGCGGGGACAGTTCAGCAGTGCAAGGACACAAATTTAGGGGATAACGAAAGTTTTTAATCAAGTTCTGGGGAATTAACAAAAAAGGTAACTAAGGATAAGGTTGATTGTTCAACCGTCAAAACTTAAACAAGGTCTCTTCAAACGAAAAGTCATAGTCCCGATTCCCTCAGGTAAATCTCTTTGTGAAAACTAGTCTTCAGCCTTACTTTAGACAGCACCGCAGCCCGTGGCCAATCCGGTGGTAAGTATTCCAGTCTTCAGGTAAGTATTCCAGTCTTCAGGTAAGTATTCCAGTCTTCAGGTAGAAAGTGCCACTTCAGGTAGCCTGTAGCTCCTCTGAGAGCACAACTTGAGCTTGTCTCTCAAATCCCACTCTCCCACCAACTGTGTCTCTGGGCCTTAAAAAGCCCTTCAGCTCATCAGGCCCTGATCGGTCTCAGGTGTGTTGGGATATCGTGTGTTTGAGGGGTGGAGTTTCCAACTCCCCCAGCAGATGGAGCCAAAGCTGTCCGTGACTGCAGCCATCTCAGGGGAACGTAGCGGCCCTCCAGAACGCAGCCTCTCGTGACATCACAGTCTCCACATGGACAATAAACTGGACTGGTCAGCCAACACTGACGCACTCTACAAGAAAGGGCAGAGCAGGCTGTACTTCCTGAGGAGGCTGCGGTCCTTCAATGTGTGCAGCAAGCTCCTCAGGATGTTCTACCAGTCTGTTGTTGCCAGCGTTCTCTTCTATGCAGTGGTATGCTGGGGAGGAAGCACAAAAAAGAAGGATGCTGGGCGACTTGACAGGCTGGTAAGGAAAGCTGGCTCTGTAGTGGGAGCTGAACTGGAGTGCATCACTTCAAGGACCCTGAACAAACTGATCAACATCTTGGACAATGAATGTCATCCACTCCACAGCACTATTGTAAAGCAGAAGAGCCTGATCAGCTGGAGACTTCGCTCACTGCCTTGCACAACAGACAGACTGATGAAGTCATTTGTCCCCAGGGCCATTGAACTGTTCAATGCTTCACTTAAGGGAAGAGGAGAGATAGACTTATATGCATAGTCTGTCTGCCTCTCCATGTTTGAGTACTGACTGCCCACTAGTGTTTTACTACTGTTTTACTACAGTCCACAGCCTAATGTTTTCACTACTGTTTTACTGCTACACTGTTTTTCATGCTATATTAGCACACATGATCAATGGCTTCTGCTACAATACTGAATGGCTGTCACCCTATTACCTCAACATATTCTTGCACTGATATAGTTTTTTATATTACCTTGTCTACATTATACTTTACTCTCTTATTTGTCCACATTATTTATGCTGGTCTCTCGACCTTATTCTTGCACTGTTGCACTGTTGGACTACTGTTGGACTACTTTTTGCACCTTCACCATGACACTCACTCTCTTGAGCACCTTACGATGCACACAGAACTACAGGACTACTGTTGGACTATTTGCACCTTCACCATGACACTCACTCTCTTGAGCACACAGAACTACAGGCCAGTCCCGGCCCTGTCACTGCAAGCGTCTCATGCTTGATTAATTTATATTGTATATTTAGTATTTAGTCTTGTTAGTTTTTCTTATCTTCTACTGTCTCTATTGTACAGTG